>NC_056744.1:12062715-12257715 GCF_019279795.1 Protopterus annectens
GTCGGTTTGAAAACACCTTCAGAAACTGATGGCGTTTCTGCAGCACCGACATCTTTTTCAGCAATGTCGTCGGTAGGGCCTGAACTAAATGGCTGCATGGGCCTGGTACATTCCGTCAAAAATTCTGAAGCGGTCTCGGGTTCCAGATCTGCGGTAGTCAGGGGCTGAGTCGGAGCCTCACTGAGGACCGGAGACCGGACCAGTCGAGGCCTCGGAATCTGGCTTAGGCCTGGGCTGTCTGTCCTTATCCTTGCGTCTTTTGTGCATGCTGGTAGTCGGTTGCTCCGATGGCATGGTGTAGTTAAATTTCCTACCGAAGTAGTGTTGTGCGAAATCAAAGCGCCTTTTAATAGTACGCTTATTAAACCTAGCACAAAAACGACAACTAGTGACGTTGTGGTCTGGGCCTAGGCAAGGTATGCAATAAGAATGAAAATCCTTATGAGGTATTTGCTTTCCACAAGAAATACAATTATTAACTTTTTCTGACATCGGTCTGAGGCAAGAAAAGTTTCCCCAACGGGATACTTAGCTTTATAGAAGACTTTGGTCTGAAATTCGAATTCGAAAATCTCAGTAGTCGGCCGACCGGCACTTGCGAACTGCTTCTGCTTCGGGCACCGCGCGGCAAGAAAGACTGAAGAAAATGGCGTTGGTTGCATTATATATACCCCTGGCGCACTGACGTCAGGGAGAAGCAACAGCAACCGACGCCGGACCAAGACTTTGGAATTCCAGCCGACTGCGGGACCATCTGACGACAGGATAACCCAAGTGTGATGAGTGCAGCAGGGTAACACGATGAACATCTAAGTTATTTAAAGCAGATTTTTCTTCACAAGAAGATACTGCAGATAAAACATTCCTCATACTTTCACAATATGTCAGAATAAACTTTAACATATCAGTCTTACAATTTGAAAAAAACATTCAAAGCTGCAGATGTATATACAGTGGATATAAAAAGTGTACACTCCCCTGTTAAAATGTCAGGTTTTTGTGATATAAAAAATGAGACCACAATAAATAATTTCAAAACTTTTCCCACCTTTAATGTGAACTATAACCTGTACAATTCAATTGAAAAACAACAAATCTGTTAGAGGAAAAAATATGAGAAATAAAAAATGTACAATAACTTGGTTGCATAAAAGTGTGCACACCCTTAAACTAATACTTTGAAGCACCTTTTGATTTAATTACAACATTCAGTCTTCTTGGGTAGGAGTCTATCAGCATGGCACACCTTGACTTGGCAACATTTGCCCACTCTTCCTTGCAAAAGCACTCCAAATCTGTCAGATTGCGAGAGCATCTCTTGTGCACAGCCCTCTTCAGGTCACCCCACAAATTTTCTATTGGATTTAGGTCTGGGCTCTGGCTGGCCATTCTAAAACTTTAATTTTCTTCTGGTGAAGCCATTCTTTTGTTGATTTGGATATATGCTTGGAATCACTGCTGTGATGAAAGGTGAAATTGCTCTTCATCTTCAGCTTTCTAGCACACGCCTGAAGGTTTTGGGTCAAAAGTGACTGGTATTTGGAACTGTTCATAATTCCCTCCACCTTGACTAAAGCCCCAGTTTCAGCTGAAGAAAAACAACCCCAAAGCATGATACTGCCACCACCATGCTTCACTGTGGGGATGGTGTTCTTTTGGTGATGCAAAGTGCTGTTTTGTGCCAAATGTACCTTTTGGAATTGTGGACAGGAAGTTCAGCCTTGGTCTCATCAGACCATAAAAAGTAGTTATGTCTTACCATAATTTTAAATCTGTACTGTTGACCCTCATTCAGTCATTATGCATGGGTATCGGTTCCGAGCTCAGAACCGAGCCGGCCATTTTCCAAGCTCGCATCAGCTTCAAACTCTTGAGCTAAACTCTTACCCACAATCCCCCTCTCCCTGTTACCTCAGATTGAGTTTACAAGTCAAAGAAGGTAGAGGCTACTTCTGGTCAAATAACCTAAGAGAACCAGATGGTGAGATCCACTAGAAACCCCAGGAGGGGGAAGGAGGGAGGGTCATAATGACTGAACGAGGATCAACAATACAGATGGAACGTTATGGTAAGACATAACTTCTTTATCTGATATTGTTAATCCTCGTTCATTCCTTACGCATGGGACAGAGTCCCAAGCTACCTCTATTCCTGGGAGGCTCTCATGGAAGGACATTCCTGAGCACCACAGAACCGAAAGATGCTCTTCCCCTGGAGGCCAAATCCAATTTGTAATGATTGATGAAGGTATGAGGCATAGCCCAAGTTGCAGCTGCACAGATGTCATGTAAAGAAGCTCTGGTATGGAAGGCAGCAGAAGTTGCCACCGAACTTGTTGAATGAGCTTTCATGGTAGTAGGCAACGAGATATTATGTTGTGTATAAATAAAGGTCACACAGTCCTTCAACCATCTAGCTAATGTGACCTTAGCAACAGCAGATCCTAATCTAGGTCCAGAAAAGGCCAAAAATAACTGTCAGATTTACGAAAGGCTTTAGTCCTGTTTAAGTAAAAACAGATTTGCCTGTGTATATCTAGGGTATGTAGGCAATACTCTCCTCTGTTTGAATGATTGGGAAAGAAAAATGGCAATTCAATGGCTTGATTAATGGACATTTCAGAGATCACTTTAGGCAGAAATGACAGATTAGTTCTCAGAGACGCTCTATCTCTATGAAAAATCAAGTATGGCCTCTTGATACATAAAGCTTGAAGTTCAGAAATAGGTCTGGCAGAAGTAATAGCAACCAAATACAAGGTTTTCCATGGCAAATACTTGAGGTCGCAAGAAGAGGCTGGTTCAAAAGGTGACATTGTCAGATGATAAATCCCATGGTTGAATAGGTTCTCTAAAAGGTGGCTTCAGATGATTTACACCTTTTATGAAGGTCTTGCACAATTTATGGGACATAAGAGGGGAATCTTGGACACCCTCATGAAAATTAGAAATTGCAGCCAAATGAACTCTAATCGTGGAGGCCGATAGACCTGATTGAAACAGGTCGGCCAGATAGTCTTGTATTATCGACACTGGTGCTGAAAAGGAGTCTACTTGTTTATCTTTCAGCCAACAGGTAAATCTTTTCCACTTGCTCAGATAAGTAATTCTAGTGAAAGACTTATGAGAAGCAATGAGAACATCACGTACTGGTAAAGAAAGATCATTCTGCCTGGCAATCGAGGGAATTGGAGTAGCCAAGCCGTGAGCTTCAGGCTGTTCAAGTTGGGATGAATCAGGTTTTGTGGGTGTGAGATCAACTCCGGGGTTGGATGGAGAATCCATGGTCGATCTAGTAAGTGAAGCCAAAGGAAGGGGAACCAAATCTGTCGAGGCCAATATGGTGCTATGAGGATCACCTTGCTCTTCAACTGACGGGCTTTCTTCAGAAACTGGGGAATGAGGGGAAAGGGTGGAAATGCGTAAAGAAGACCTGAGGGACAATCGTGGACTAGAGCGTCCCTGGGTGACTGTCCCAGAGGGGGAATCAGGGTGAAGTCGTTGCTGCATTTGTAGTTGGTCAGGGAAGCAAAGAGGTCACAGCAAGGACGGCCCCAGCAGTGGAAGATCTCCGCTATCATCAAGGGATTCAGGGACCACTCATGAGGTTGAAGAATGCACCTGCTGAGTCTGTCTGCTATCACGTTGGAACTCCCGGGAATGTGTGTTGCTAGAAGAAACCGGTTGGTAGCCATCGCCCACTGCCATATCCTCATGGCCTCTCGACAAAGGGGGTAAGATTTGGTTCCACCTTGCTTGTTGATGGACCAGACCACTGCCATGCTGTCTGACTGAATCGCAATTGTCCCAGACGGCAGCAGGGAATGGAATGCTTGCAACGCCAGAAGCACCGCCCTCAACTCTAGAACATTTATATGCAGATCGGCCT
Source organism: Protopterus annectens (assembly GCF_019279795.1). Lineage (NCBI taxonomy): Eukaryota > Metazoa > Chordata > Ceratodontiformes > Protopteridae > Protopterus > Protopterus annectens. Next base: position 12,066,604 of record NC_056744.1, read on the forward strand.
CCAGTTCAGGCCAAGTGCCTTGAACTGTCTGTCCATGACATAGCCCCCCCCCCACACCCAATCAGGGAGGCATCTGTGGTCACTGTGGCCTTGGGGTGCTGGGGGGAGAAGGGGCGAGACCATTGTGAGAGATTGTGTGTCAACCACCAATTTAAATCCTGTTTGCACCTGTGGGTTACTCGAATCATGGCTGAAAGAGGATGCTGAAAAGGATACCATTGGGTGAGCAGTAGCCATTGTAGAAGCCTCATGTGAAACCTGGCCAGGGGAACAATGGTGATGGAGGCTGCCATGGAACCCAACAGCTGTAGAACTGAGTAAGTTGTGGATTTTTCCTTTGAAAGGATTGGAATTAGTTGTTGCTTTATCCTTAGAATTCTGTGCTCTGGAATAGCAGCTCTGCAGTTTTTTGTCTGCAAGATAACCCCTATGAATTCTGTCGACTGAGATGGGGTGAGATTGGATTTCTGCCAGTTTATGGTTATGCCTAGCCTTTGAGCAGCGAGGAGAGAGTATTGCCTGGGCTTTTTCCAGTAGATGTCTGGTGGGGGTGGAAATGAGTCAGTCATCTAGGTATGGAAACACCTGGAATCCTTGAAGTCGCAAGTGAGCTGTGACAAACGCCATGCACTTTGTGAACACTCTGGGGCTGTAGAGAGTCCGAAGGGCAGTACTCTGAACTGGTAGTGACTGGCTCCCGCACAGAAGCGCAGAAATCTTCTTGATGGCCTGTCCACCTTTATGTGGTAGTATGCATCTTGAAGATCTATAGAGCACATCCAATCATCTTTTTCCAAAAACGGGAGGATAGACTGTATTGTGACCATCTGGAATTTTTGTACTCTCACAAACTTGTTCAATACACTGAGATCCAAAATTGGTCTCCAGTCCTCGGTTTTCTTTGGCACCAAAAATAGGCTTGAGTAGAATCCGGATCCTATCTGGTCTGGAGGGACTATTTGGATGACTCTCTTTCTTAGCAGCTTTTCTATCTCTAGTGCTGCTTCTTCCCTTTGACTGGGTGGAACGTCGGGAAGATTTTTTGAAGGGACGGGACAAAGATTGAAGGGGATATGATAACCTCTGGTTATGATCCTTTGTACCCAGGAATCAGTGGTGATGGTTAGCCAGGCAGATGGGTACAAGGAGAAACGTCCCCCAACCACCTCCAGAGGAAAGGAGTTGGGCCGCTCTTCAGGAGCGCTGGTAGAATTGACCAGGGAAAGAATCCCTGGAACCCTGGTTACGCGGACCCCCTCTGCCCCGAAAGGAGCGTCTTCTCTGTGAGTTTCCCCCTCTGCCTCTGGGGGAGAACTCGGCCTGTGTGTCACGGAAAGGACTCTGAGATTTCTTGAACCATATCTTCCCACTCTTTTGGTTTTGGGAGAAAGCACGTTGAGGGGAAGAATAACGGACCCCTATGGCAGAAAGGGTCTTACCATCCTGTTCACATCTGGCCAGTGTGCTTTTAACTTTGGGCCCAAACAACGAGGAGGCCTCAATGGGGGCATTAAGAAAAGAAGACTTAAAGGATTCCGCGAAGTTGCACAAGCGCATCCAGGCGTGTCATCTCAAGACCGCAGCTGAACCCACTGCTCTAGCTGCTCCTTCTGATGAGTGAGATATCAGTCACATAGAGGGGTTAGATATAGATTCAATGGTGGCCAGCTGAGAGGCCACTTTGTCAAGGGCCTCATCAGACATGGCACCAGCTAAGATTTCAGAGAGCTCAGAAACCAGATCCCTTTGAAGCCTGGTAAAATGTGCCATATAATTCACGGACCTGATAGCAAAGGTCACTGAAGCAAAGGTGTGCTTCCCTATCCTGTCCAGGGCCCGGGACTCTTTGTTAGGTGGCTGGACAATCTGGCTTTCTTCTTCTGCCAGATCCTTTTTTGTTGTGGCCGCCACCACCAAAGCATCCACAGGAAGACCTTTGGACCAATGGGGATCCGAAGCAGGAGGGGGCAAGATCTTATCTGGCCTCTGGGGAATAGCTTCGACAGTATCAGGAGCCTTCCAAGCATGCTGCACAATGAGCCGGACAAGTTCATTGGTAGGTGGAGTAACCCAGGAGGTAGGGGGCTGGGCGCAAAAGGTCTGCAGGAACACAGATTTCTCAGAGGTCGGATTAGAGAACTGCCAGTCACCTCTCTGTTTCAGGATTTCGAGGATATCACCAAAGGATACCTCAGAGGGTGACCGAGGAGATCCTTCCCCCTCATTGAAATCTGTGTCTTCGGTGAGGGACTCCTCTGTGGAGTCCATGTGCTTCCTCTTACACAAACTTTTCTGGTGGACCTCCTCAGCGGAAGAAGCTGGAGAAGACAGCGGAAAAGGGGATTCCTGACGGAATATGTCCTGCTGCCCTTGCTCCCAGTGTCCGCTAGATGCAACTTGTGAAATCAGTGTACCAGAGGGCTGCGGAGGTATAGACAGTCCGGTATCGCCAGCAGCAGCGAAAGCCTTCTCCATCAGTTGGAAGGCTGGTCCACCCGAAGAGGAGTGTATGTCTAGGACAGGGGTCACCCCTTCCCTAAGTGGCTCAGCCTGCCGACCCGGAGTCCCTGGATGACTGTGAAGCAGCAAGCTATGCGTGTCACAGCTGACATCCTGGGTCATAGCAAAACTTTCCTGCCACGAAGGCAACTGCAATTCCTTAGTGAGATCCATAAAGGGATCCTCAGAAGGGGAAGACTGTGCTACATCCATGGACTTCAAAGGCAATGAAGAAGGAGAATAAGAAGGGGTCTTTGGAGATGGATGATCACCTTCCAAGGAAGGATAATTCCTGAGGGGTGGGATACCTCTGGCCAAGAGTACCTGGTCCACAAGCCGCAACACATCATGTTCGGAAAGGCTTCTAGTGGACCTCACGGAGACTGAGGGAGAAACAGGCCTGTCCACAGATGAGGCAGACTCGGTGCCCATCTCATCTGACCGCACCAAGGACAACGGTGCCAAGAAAGACTGGACTACTGTTGTCTGCACCGAAGAAGTCATCGGTGCCGAGGTCATTGTCTGCACCGACACACGGATCGGTGCCGAAGCTGGAACCGGAGTCAACAATAAAGGCATCGGTTCCGAGGAAGATCTCGGAGCCAACGTGGTCATGGTCTGCGCCGACTGAACGGTCGGTGCCAATACAGTGGTAATGGTCTGAACCGAGGAGCCCCTCCGTGCCGATATATAGAAGGCTGCAAGAGAAGATGGAGGCAAAATCACTAATGGAGTGAAGGTCTAGGCACCGAAAGCACTGGGGCTGACTGAGAGAGCGCCGGAGCCAAAGCTTTAGCCTTTTTAGGTTTTGGTTGGCAGGAGTCCTCAGCCGGGGACGAAGGCAAAGATTTAGCCTTAGTAGGAACATCCAAGGTTTTCTTATGGGGTCTAGGAGGGGTTGAGGCCTCCGACCCAGAAATAGCCTCTGAAAAGGGAAATTTTAGAAGTCCCTTCAGTATCAGCTTGTTTTTCCTTTCCAACAAGGTTATATTAGAAAAGTTCTCACAAATAGTACAGGGTGGGTGAACAGACAAATGGGAAGCTCCCAAACAATAAACACACAAAGAGTGTGCATCAGAAGTATGCAGTTTGTGTCCACAATCAGAACACTGCTTAAACCCCAGACTACCTTTCTTATCTGCCATGACAGCAAATTAATTAATAGAAAAGGTACCAACAATGGTACAAGACAGTGCCCGAAGGTATGAGAGAAAAAGGGAAATGGATTATCAACGATGGTAAAGAGAGAATACCTTGCGGTAAAAGTGGTAAAGAAAAAGCAGAAAAACCTGGAAATTATGAACGCTAGATGTGATAGGGTAAGAGACAATAAAGTATGAACTTCTCTGACAGAAAAGTAATCTGTAAAGATATTAAACAATAACTGACTGTACTTCACTCAAGAGAAGTAGCTTGACACGACCGAATGGCAACACGGCAAACAAAATCTGAGGTAACAGGGAGAAGGGGATTGTGGGTAAGAGTTTAGTTTGAGAGTTTGAAGCTGAGACGAGCTTGGAAAATGGCCGGCTTGGTTCCGAGCTTGGAACCGATACCCATGCGTAAGAAATGAATGAGGATTAACAATATCAGATCACATTTTCCCACATGCATTTGGGAGACAATGTATTGTTTTGCAAATTTTAGCCAGGCCTGGATGTTTTTCTGTGCAAGAAAAGGCTTCTGTCTTGCAACTCTATCCCATAGTCCAGACATATGGATAATATGGGAGATTGTTGTCACATGTAGTACACAACCAGTATTTGCCAGAAATTCCTGCAGCTCCTTCAGTGTTGCTGTAGGTCTCTTGGCAGCCTTCCTGACCAGTTTTTATCTCGTCTTTTCATCAAGTTTGAAGGGATGCAATGTCACTGTTGTCCCATATTTTCTCCACTTTTTGATGACTGTCTTCACTGTGTTCCACGGTACAGCCAATGCTGTGGAAACTTTTTGTACCCTTCTCCTGACTGATACCTTTCAACAATGAGATCCCTTTGATGCTTTGTAAGCTCTCTGTGAACCATGGCTTTTGTTGTAGCAGGCAACTGAGTAAATGTCAGGAAAATCCTACTAGGACAGCTGAACTTTATTTGGGGTTAATCAGAGTCTCTTTAATTGATGGCAGATGTGTACCCAAGAAGACTGAATGCCGCAATTAAATCAAAAGGTGCTTCAACATAGTATTAGTTTAAGGGTGTGCACACTTATGCAACCAACTTATTGTACATTTTTTTTATTTTTTATATTTTTTCTTCTAACAGATTTGTTTTTCAATTGAATTGTACAGGTTATAGATCACATTAAAGGTGGGAAAAGTTTTGAAATGATTCATCGTGGTCTCATTTTTTTTTTATAGCACACAAACCTACCATTTTAACAGGGGTGTGTACTCTTTTCTATATCCGCTGTATACACTTGTTTTCCTATAACTGTCAATAATTTTCCCATCCTTATTAGAAAGAGTAGGACTGAAGTTAACTACATGCTTAGAAGCTGAAGTGTCAACTAAGGCTATACCTGCTGGGTCAGGTTTGGGATTAGTGCATAAAAATATAAAAGACTAAGGAACTTTTTAGACATCCTATATACCTTTTTAGGCAGACAGCTAACTGACTATCAGGAAACTTGCAGGCAGTAAGACACATATCCTCTAAAAGAGACAGGACAGGAAGAATGGATGTAGTTTCTGGAAAATCCTTCTGGAACAACTCATGGTATTCTGAGGGACTGAGAAACGTCAGTGTTTCTCCCACTGCAAACAACCGTGAATTCTAGCTATAGTCTCAGAGAAAGAGAAATCTCCACAGGGAGAATGAGTAATCTGACTAAAGAACCCTGAATCCGTCCCTGCATCCTCCTTCAGGAAAGGCGGCATCCTTCTTTCTTTTACAGGACACTACTCTACAAAAGAAGAATCAATATCTTCAATCAATCCCTATGCCAGTCCCACTAAACTACTCTTATCCAAAGAAATCTGAGGAGAAGTAGATACATAACTAGTTTTATTTCTTTTTGACAGGAAAAATGGGGCCAACTGTGTTACTAATAGCAGCCACCACTTTCATAGGGATTGGCACAGCATTCTGACACAACAGGGAAACCTTCCCTGTTCTCTCTCCCAGGACCAGCAAGAGTGGTTTTCCCTTGCCCTCTGAGTGAACCCCAATAGCCACAGAGGATGTGGCTAACCCCCGGTCCACAGTGGCTATAGAAGCTACATCACAGGATCAGGGGTAAAAGATGAACGAGTTGTTTTTTTGTTTCAAAATACTCTGGGTTTTCAGTCATGATGAGAAAGTCAGTCTTGGAACTTTGGTATATTATGTGTGAAGATGAAGTCGTGGGTAATTTGTTTCCTAAATTCATTAAATTTTCTTATGGACATTATGCTAATTTGAAAGAATTGTTGAATATGGCTCTTACTAGTGTTCCTAAAGATTCGACTGGTGTTTTTGCCTGTGGACATTGTAAAGTCTGTAATCGTGTTAAGAATATTTCGGTTATTTGTATTAATGGTAGGAAATTTGTTTGGAGAAGTAGATTTAACTGCAACTCGTGGTGTAGTTTACATTGTGGGTTGTGGTTGTAAAAATGTTAAGTGGTACATAGGGCAAACAAAAAGAGCTGTTAAAGTACGAATTTTGGAACATCTGAGAGATATTTGCAATAAAAACATAGAGTCCAATTGCTGAACATTTTGTGAACAGGCATGTCTCATTCTTTTTTAGTATACTGGCACAACTGAGTTTAGATAGGGGCACATATTAAGAAGCTGAATGAACTAGAGAGTAAGTTAATTCTAAATTACAGGACATTATTTCCCAGGGGTCTCAATCTGGAAGTGAATTTGGTGAATTAGTAAGATGGTTAGTGTATTAAAAATATAAATACTAAAAATAATAAAAATGTTTTAAAATGTAAAAAAAAAATTAATTAGCATTTAATATTTTGTTTAAAAGAATGTTTATTTAGAAACGTATACACACACACACACATATATATATATATATATATATATATATATATATATATATATGCATATGTGTACATATATATATATGTGTGTGTGTGTGTGTGTGTGTGTGTGTGTTAATGTGCATATGCATTTGGATATGATGGTGGCCCTTTAAGTTTAAAAAGTTAACTGAGTGTAATTAGTGGCGTTTGGATTTGTTAGATATAAAAATGGCTGTTTTTTTCATTACACTTTACCCACTGAAGGCGAAAAGTCGAGGTACCAGTGTGTATGATACTAAAAAGTTGAACATCTTCTTTCTGGTCTGGTTCTGCATCTTTTTGTTAATTTTGTTGTTCTAGAGTTTTTGATTATGTAAAAGATGAATGGTCTGAGGTACAAAAAATGGCCACAGCAGAGTCACCCACCTGCGGCTTAGGCAAATTGCTACCCTGCTGTGATGGCAAAGTCTATTTGATTAACTTTTTCTTTTTGTGGCTAGAAGGACTGACCGTAGGACAATCTGTTTCCTAGTGAACCAAATATGGTACCTCCATCCTGTGGAAAACAAGCAACAATGAGTAAAACCACCAGTTCATAAAAGTTGTTATTTCTGACAAAAAAAAAAAAAAAAAAAAAAGCAGTTTCAAACACGATGGAAACCCACATAGTTAAAATAAACAAAATATTTTCTGTGGAGAAATTGTATCAGTTAGATAACACTTATTATAAACAAACAGAAACAACAAATAATCTATTTAAAAGTACATTACAGTGTTGACACAATCCATTAAAACACAACACTCTTAGCTTTAAAATAACTTTCCTGAAGAATAAAATAATAAAACACCATAAAAAAATAAGAAAATGGAATTTTTTGTCCCAAAGGAATTTATCTGCATAGCTAATGAAAGCACAAGACAAACACTGACTCTCAAAAGCCTCAGGAGTGCACTCTTTAGGGGGCAGTAAAGCTCTGAAGGGTTTTGCGCCCAAATTATAAGTTACGTACTCACCATAACTAGATGTCTGAGTTGCCCATTTTTATTCTCCCTCACTTAGGAGTTCGGTTTGGATCCGATCCTCAGATCCAAGTCGGCCTCATACTACAGACTTCGGATCCAACTCTCGAGCTCCTCCCTCTACCCATAACGCCCTACACTCCATCCCCATTACCTCAGATCGAGTTTGCCACTCTATCTCCTAATAATAGACAACGAACAGAAATACAGGATAGAAAAGATAGGACTCAAACCTGGAACTGTAGGTTTCAAACACAGTCCAATAGGTCCTTCCAGAAGAAAATGGATTGGGGATGGATGGGAAGGGAGTTGAGGAAGAATGAACATGGACAACATAGATGCCTAGTTTTGGTGAGTACATAACTTATAAATCTGATGTCCTTTTCATTTTTCCTCACTTATGAGAAAGTCCCCAGCTACATTCACTTGGATGGTCCTCATGGAAGGATATTCCAGAGTACTGCCGAACCAAAGGAGGCTCTACTTCTAGATATGACGTCCAATTTGTAATGTGAGACAAGGATATGAGCCTTGAACTATGTGACTGCTGTATAAATGTCATCAATAGATGTTCTTGACCAAAAAGCTGCTGATACAGCTACAGATCTAGTAGAGTGAGCTCTGGGACATTTTTGCAACGTTAAACATTTTTGAAATCCATAATATAGTCTGCAATCCATTTAGCAAGGGTGACTTTAGAAAATGACTGGCCTAGGGAATTTGGAGAGAAAGATACAAAAAGTTGGTCTGACAATCTAATTTATTTCGTCCTGTGGAGGTAAAAACATAATTGCTTATGTACATCAAGGAGGTTGTAGGATGTACTCTCCTTTACTTGCAAAATTTGGAAAAACAAATGCCAAGTGAATGGATTAGTTAATGTTATTTTCAGAGGCTACATTAAGCAAAAAGAAAGGGTCAAGTCCGCAGAGAAACCCATTTGTGGAAAATAATGTAAGGAGATTTGCTGAAAAAGCCTGGAGTTCATAAATTCTTTTAGATGAGGTAACAGCTACCAAGAAAGCTGTCTTCCATGACAAACTTTAGGTCAGATTTGTCTGAAGGTTTAAAAGTTTTTGTGTCAAACCTTTAAGTTGGTGTTTTTCTTTCGGCTTTTCCCGGTTAGGGGTCGCCACAGTGGAACTCCAGTCCACTAATGATTGGCAGTGGATTTTTACAGTGCCGAGGTGCTAGCCTGACACCAAACCTTCAACGAAGGCACACCCATTCACGCATGTCTTTCGAACGCCACTCGACTGCGGGGAGGACATGCAGACTCCACACAGAGGGCACTCCAGCCGAGAATTGAACGGATGAACCTCTTGCTGTGAACCTTTAAGTACTACTGTAAAATACCAAACAAGTGAGGGATCCTTTATTGGAGGCCTTAGCAGAAAAATGCCTTTCGTAAAAGTTTTACATAATCTAGAGGAAGCTAAGGAAAAATCTATTTCCTGCATGGAAATTTGAAATAGCTGCCAACTGAAGTTTAACTGTAGAGAAACTAGCATCATTTTTGAAAAGAGTAGTCAAAAACTGAAGAAAAGCCAAAAATGGTGCAGAAAAATGATCAATGTCCTTATCTGATACCCAAACAGAACCTTTTCCACTTGCTTCTATAAAAGGTTTTGGTAGAATCCTTTGAGAAGCAAAGATAATGTCACAAACCGGGGAAGAAAGCCTGGACTAACTATTACTGAAGTGGAAAAACCATGTGGTCAACCTGAGGACTTGAATTGTGGGGTGCTGGGGTGAGAGAGGAGATCCTGAGTGGGTTCCCGTATCCATGGAGGATAAGAAAGCTGAGATTGTAGAAAGGGGGAACCATATTTGCCGAGGCGAGAAGTGGGGCAATGAACTCTTCAGCCTGCTTCCTTTCTGCAAAAATCTTGGAATCAGGGGAAGAGGAGGGTAAGCATAAAGGAGACTTAAGGGCCAAGTATGAAGAAAAGCATCTCTCGGTGACTACCCCCGAGGGGGTTCAGAGCAAAGTACTTGACACACTTGTTGTTGAGAGGGGTGGCAAATAGGTTGCAGCAAGGTTGGCCCCAACACCTGAAGATCATATTCGCTACCGACTGTCAGAGACCATTCGTGAGTCATCAGAATGGATCTGCTTAGTTTGTCCTCAAACACATTGGTTTTCTCCCGGGTGTGCACTGCAATAAGAAAGCATTCAGATGACATCGCCCATTCCCAAACCTTCAAAGCCTCTCTGCAAAGGGGATAAGATCAGGCTCCTCCGTGTTCGTTGATGTACCACAGTACAGTCATGTTGTCTGTTTGAACTGCAATAGATCCCAAACGAAGAGCATCTTGAAATGCATGCAACTCTAGGAGGACTGCTCTCATTTCTAGGACATTGATATGCAACCTAGTCTCTTGGGGGGGGGGCCCACATGCCTTGGAAAGTTCTTCCCAAGAAATACCCCTCACCCCAGTTGAGAAGCGTCCGTGGTCACTATGACTACTGGGTTTGGTAATAGAAAAGGTCTGCCTAGAAAAAGATGTTCAATTGTATCCACCAGCGAATATACCGCTTAGGGTGAGTTTTACTTGAAAAGACATTGTTTGATGTAGCATGGACCACTGTACAGCCAGAGTCCACTGGAGAACTCACATAAAGGAGCACGCTAGAGGAAGTAGCACTATGGCAGCTGCCACTGACCCCAGATGGGAGATGAATGAGAAAGAACAGCCTGAACATGATTCCTGATAGAAGTAATGAGATGGACAGGCAAGGATGCTATTTGAGTAGATGTGTTTAAAATTGTGTTTAAAATTATCCTGATGAATTCCAGGCTCTGAACTGGAGCAAGCTTCGATTTGGTGAGATTTACTGTAATGTCTAAGGAGTCAGAAATCTGGAGCAAATCGCCCCTGGCATGTTGAAGTTGATGCTTGGATGGGCAGTTAGAAGCCAGTCATCTAGATATGAAAATACCTAGAATCCCTTCAGTCTCAAGTGAGATGCAACTACTGCCATGCATTTGGTAAACACCCTGGGGCTGTGGAGAATCCAAAGGGCAGAGCTCTGAACTGGTAATGAGAGGCTCCCAGCTAAAAGCAGAGACGTCTTCTGGATTGTCCATCTATTTTGATGTGACAGTACACGTCCTGAAGATCTATAGAGCACATCCAATCGTCCTTGTGTAGAAGGCAGAATGGACTGAACCGTGACCATTCAGAGCTTTGCCTTCTTTACATACTGGTTCAATTTACTTAGACCCAAAATGGGTCTGAGGTCCCCTGTTTTCTTTGGCACTAAAACGAAGTGTGAATAAGTTATGAATCTTATTTGGTCTGGTGGGACCTTTTAGATGACCCTTTTTTCTAGCAGCTTTTGAATTTCTTGTGCTGTGGCCTTCCTCTGACTGGATGGAACATTGGGAAGTTTCTTCCTTTGATGATGAGGAAGAAGAGAAAATGGCATGAAATAGCCTCTGGATATTATACTTAGCTCCCATGAATCTTCTGTGATGTTTGTCCAGGCGTTTAGATGGAAAGAGAATCGAACCCTGACTGTCTCCAGAGTAGGGCAGTCTGGCAGCACTTCAGGAGCATGAATAGGGCCTATCAGAAAAAGAATCTCTAAAGCCCTGGTTTTGCAGGTGGTCTCTGCCTTTAGGGCAACATCTGCCATTAACATTTCCCCCTCTGCCTCTGGAATTTTCCTCATGCAAATCCTGGAAAAGTCCCTGAGATTTATGGAACCACATTTTCTTACCATACTTCTGGTTCCTACAGAAGGTTCCCTGAGGGGTAGAAAATTTGATCCCTACTGCAGACAGGATCTTTCCGTCTTTTTCGCTCCACAACGTCATACATTCGCATCCAGGAATGTCTCCTTAAGGCGTTGCCTGAACTGGCTACTTGTGAGGTACCTTCAGCTGTATGACAGATTAACCTCAAAGAGATGGATACAGATAAAATGTAGCCAGTTGGAAGGATATTTCTTGAAATCCTCAGCAGATATGGACTCAAGAGAGTATTTGAAAGTTCTTTAGTCAAATCTCTCTTAAATCTGGTAAAATGCACCAGATAGTTAAATGACCTCAGTGTGAAAGTTGTGGAGGTCAACACCCGATTTCCAAATCTGTCCAATGTGCTAGAATCTCTACTGTGTGAACAGGCAATAGAGTTCTGATCGGCTAGCTCTTTCTTGGTGGCTGTCACCACCACTATAGCATCAAGTGGGACTCCTTTACTCCAGTGGGGTTTGTCTACAGGTGGTGCCAAAAATTTGTCAGGGGGCTCGAGAACTGGCTCAACAGTATCAGTCTCCTTCCATGCATAGGCAGGAAACCACGTCAGTTAGTTTGTCCGCTGGGGGTTGAAGGGGTGTGTGACCAAAGACATAGTTGTGTCAAAGTACAGTTGTGTACATTTACCATAAATGTAGATGTTCGAGTGTATTCACTGTTGGAGTCATCACATTTGGGTTATCCCTGCCAGGGTAGCCCTCGGCCAGTCCGAATACCAGAGACTTAGTATTTCTGCGTCGGTTGCTGTCACTTGAGGACTGATGTCAGGTCGTCAGTGGTATAAAGGAAGGCAGCCAACGCCATTACATCAGTTTTTCTTGCCCTAACCTGTCAGGAGCCCACAAAGTAGAAGGCCAGGCTCTGGTGGAAGAACTCCACCAGTGGAAAATAAATAGAAATATGTCCCTTGTAAAGAAAGGAGAACAACAAGGAAGAAAGGTAACAAAAGGAGAAAGAGAAAGAAAAAGGGGGGGGGGGGAGGAAACCAAGACTGCAACAGTGAAAACACTCGAACATCAACATTCATAGTAAGTGTACACAACTGTACTATGTTCTTCGTGTCTCACTGTTGCAGTCATCACACTTGGGTAGATTCCCAGAGGTGAGGAAACAGGTGGAGGCAGTCAAGGAAGCTAGGGGCTGGCTAGAATGCCCTGCAAGACTGCAGAGGCAAATCCTGCCCTGGATTTGGAGAAGAGAGGCAGGTGGTAATCCTTGGTAAAAGTGTGAACAGATATCCAAGAGGCAGCCTCCAGGATGTCCCTGGTGGGGACTCCTCTGAGGAAAGCTGCAGAGGTGGAGGCTTCTCTGGTGGAGTATGTCCTGACCCCCTGGGGGGAGGCTTACCATGCCGTTTGTAGCAGAAATGGATGCAGTGTGCTACCCATTTGGAAATGGTTTGCTTGGAGATGGCTTTGCCTTCTGCCCCTGTAGAAAAGCTAACCAGCAACTGACCAGACTTTCTGAAGGTTTTAGTCCTGTCCAGATAGTATCTGAGCTGTCTGTGCACATCTAGAAAGTGCAAAATCCTTTCCCCTTTGTTTTGGGGATTAGGAAAGAAGGTGGGCAGATGGATGGATTGGTTGAAAGCCACACTGGACACCACCTTGGGCATGAAGGATGGGTTAGTTCTGATGGATATCCTGTCTGCATCGAAGATGATGAAGGGTTCCACAGCCATGAGTGCTTGCAGCTCAGAGACTCTTCTGGCTGAAGTGATGGCCAGAAGGAAGGTTGTCTTCCAGGAGAGAAAATGTTAGCTCTGCAGAAGAAGCTGGTTGGAAAAGAGGCAGTGTGAACTTTTCCAAGACAAAGTTAAGACCCCAAGCTGGTGTAGGAGCTCTTCTGGGAGGTCTCAAGTTGCTAGCCCCTCTGAGGAACTGTTTAATCAAAGGGTGTGAGAAAAGAGGCTGCTCAGTGGGAAAATGAGCAGAAACAGCAGAGCCATGAATTTTTATATAGGAGAAAGAGAGTCCGCTGTGTAGTAGGTCAGCTAAGTAATCCAGGATGAAGGGTTGGGCCGTATTGGTCCCCTTAGCCTGGATCCAGGGTGCAGAACTTTTTTCATTTATCTGCATAAGACTTTCTGGTGCTAGGGCGTCTGGCCTCATGGATAACTAACATCCAAAACCTGTTTACTGAGGCTGGCAGATTGGTCTGGGGTTATGGAATAAGCAAAGCTGCCAAATTAAGTGTCTGCAGTTGGGGGTGCATGAATTCCCCTTCCCTCTGGTTAGGAGGCTTGGAATGTGAGGAAGATGCCATGGTTGCAGCAGGGACAGGCTGTGCAGCAAGGGGTACCAGTGCTGTTGGGGCCAGTCTGGAGCTATGAGAATGGTCCTTGGTTTTTCCTCCCTTATTCTGAGCAGTACCCTGGGGATGAGAGTTAGGGGAGGAAAGGCATAGACCGAGAGGTTGACCCAGGGGAAAGACAGGGCATCCACTTTCCACACCATGCAGTGATATTCCCTGGTGCAGAATTTGCTGAGCTGATGTTTGCTGTGGGAGGCAAAGAGGTCGACCTTCGGGGTTCCCCATTTCTGAGTTATTAGGAGGAAGGTATTTCTGTTGAGCTGCCACTCATGTGGGTCCAAATTTTTTCTGCATAAATGGTCTGCCAGGGAGTTGAGAGAGTCTGGAAGGTATTGTGCTAACAGGTGAGGTTGCATGGAAGAGGCTGTGAGCCAAAGGGTCATGGCCAGCCTGCACAGAGGGTAGCAGTGAGTCCCTCCCTGCTTGTTGATGTACCACATTACAGTGGTGTTGTCTGTTTTGATCAGTAGAACCCCTGGAGAGAGAAGGGGTTTGAAAGCTATCAAAGCCTGCGGCACAGCCATCATCTCTTTTTGACTGATGTGCAAGGAGATTTGCTGTGGGCTCCATTGGCCCTGTATGCAACTGCCGTTCAGGTGTGCACCTCAAGCGTAGTCTGATGAATCTGTGGTGAGGTTCTGGGTGGCGGGGTGTGGGGAGAAGGGCAGTCCCTTCTTGTGGGAGCAGGCAGTTGCCCACCAAAGAAATTCCTTTCTGAGGCAAGGAATAATAGGCAGAAGAGTTTCCAGGTCTTGAGAGTGTTGACACCAAAGGCTCTTTAGCTACCACTGAAGTTTCCTCATATGCAGTCTGGCATATGGAATGAGGAGTATGCAAGATGCCATGAACCCCAGGGCTTGCAGGATTTTCCTTGCAGAAAGCTGGGGCCCAGTGGCCAATTGAGAGAAGTAAGCTGACAGGAAAATTTGTTTCTCTGGTGTAAGGTATGCCATCTGGGATGCTGTTTCCAGGCTTGCTCCCAGGAAGATTATCCTTTAAGTGGGTACCCGTTTGGAATTCTTTTCGTTGACTGTGTACTGTAGGGGGGTTAATAGGCTCTTTACAAGGGCCAGTTGTTTGAGCAGCTTTTCCTGGCTGGCTGGCTGCCTGAATAAGGCAATCGTCTAAGTAGGGGTAAATTTGAATATTTCTTTGCCTGCAAAAGGCAATGGCCGGAGCTAGGCATTTTGTGAAAACTCTGGGAGCAGTAGATAAGCCAAAGGGAAGTGCAGAGAACTGAAAGTGTTGAGATCCTGCCCTGAAACGGAGATATTTTCTGCATGATTCCCTGTTGGGAATGTGGAGGAAGGCCACTTTTAGGTCTAGGGTGGCTAGCCAAGCGTCCTTGGAAAGCATGGGTAGCAGCTGCTGGAGGGTGAGCATTTTGAATTTTGAGATCACCAGGAAGGTGTTTGGAATGGACAGATCGAGGATGAAGTGCCACGTGCCCTCTTTTCTGGATACCAGAAAAATTCTGGAGTAGAAGCCTTGGCCTATCTGTTATGCAGGAATGTGCTCTACTGCCCTCAAAGAGAGCAGGGAATGGATTTGCTTTTGAGCCTTTACCCACTGATTTGGTGGTAGATCTGGGAACCCTTTTGGGGTTGGAAGAGTGTGGAAGGAGAATTTGTATCCCTGAGACACAATGTTCAGAACCCATTGGTCCTTGGTAATGGTGGCCCAGGTGCTTGAGTGAAAGGAGAGTTTTCCTCCTAGAGGTATGTGAAGGTGGGCAGAGGGGAGGTAGGGAGGAGGTGAGTCATTGTGAGTTCTTACCATTAGGGGGTGGCTTAGAACTCTTTGGTTTTGATGTGGAGGTAGTCCACTGCTTAGATCTCTGCATTCCCTGGGGCTGCTGTCTGGGGGGGGGGGGGGTCTGTTTCCATGGGGCCTAGGCTGGGCCTGTTTACTCGAAGCAGGAAAGGACCAGTGCTTGGAGGGAAAATGCCTGCTGAACCTAGGGGGAAGGACCTGTAAGAAATCTTTAACTGTTTGCATAGATTTTGCTTTTTCTTCCATCTTTTTTAAGACCTCTTCTGCCTTAGTGCCAAATAAGTTATCGTTGTGCAAGGATGCATCCAACAATTTAGATTTGACATGGTCTGACAGGGGTTGTTTCGTAAGCCATGTATGTCTTCTAATGACAGTTCCAGTGACTGCTGCCCTGCAAGAAGCTTCTAGGGCATCAAAAACACAGTGTAAAGTGTGTTTAGTTACTTGAATTCCAGAATGAATTAAGTCCTGTAAATCTTTAGATTCTGCCCAAGCAAGAAAGGAGGGCATTTTTTGTTTAAGGAGTTCCAAGGTATGTTGCAGATATTTAAGCATATGGAACTGACAATGTAGTGCCCTGATATTAAGAGTAACTGAGTTGTATACTTTTTAAACCATCTGTCCAATGCTCGGGAATCCCTGTCTGAGGGGGTGGGATTCTTAGCAGAGGTTGCTTTAATCCCTTTTGGCCCTTGAGAAATGACCTCAGGGTCAGCTGTAGGATTTTTAAAAAGATATTTGTGTGAGTCAGGGACTCTGTAGTACCTGTCTGGTTTTCTGGGAGCAGGAGGGAGGGCATCTGGAGTCAAGCTGGATTCAAGGAAAACACCATCCACCACATCCAGGACTGGGGAGATGGCTAAGGGTCTGTGTTGCGGAAGATCTAGGAATTCCCTGAGTCTCTTTTTAGACTGAGGGTACTCCTGACTCTCCCATTGCAAATGCTCCCTTAAGGTATGCAGGGTTTCCCCAAAGAAAAAATCCTCTGGAGGAGAGGCTGAAGGAATGGATTCCTCTGTATCAGAATCTTCATAAGTGGCGAGGGGCTACATGTCTTCATAGTCAGATGCATCAGATTCATCTGACTCTTGTTCAGACAAAACTACTGGAGACAGATCTCTTTTCCTTTTTGAGGGGGTGGTTTGGCTTCCCCTAATCAGCATGATTAGATCTTCTGCCATTTTAAGCATTTGAGACTGAGGCAAGGTAGCAGACGCCTGAGAGTGGGTAGTCTGTTTCTTGGGTGTGGTTTGAACCCTGGGCCTAAGGAACTCGGTTGTTTTCGAAAGAATGGTAGTCACGAAAGAAGGCGTCAGTTTGTGTGGAGATTCAGTGGTGCGAAGGACTTCTTTGGAAGCCAGTGCCTGCTCAGTGGCTCCGCACCCATCCAAGGTAGAGACGACTGCAGGATCCTTAGAAGAAGAAGAGTTCTGCGACATACCAGACTCCAAAAGGGTCTCGGTAGCTGCCTGCAAATCAACTGAAGCAGGGATCAGGGGCTGTGAAAGCACCTCACTGAGTACCAGAGGACTGACGACTAACTTAACGGAAGCGTCACTGGAAGATTTGGACCTGTGCGGTCTGTCTCTGTCTTTATCTTTACGCTTTTTCAGAAGATCTGCTGTCGGATGGCTTACTGAAACCATATCGGAATAAGAGAACTGTAAATGAAAATATCTGGCTACAATAAGGGCCCGATGATGGATAGTTCTAGTGTTAACCACAGCACAGAAGTGACAACGGGGATGTCATGGTCTGGGCCTAGACAAGTTACACAGTAAAAGTGGAAGTCTCGGTGTGGTATTTGCTTTCCACAGGCGAAACAATTATTAACTTTTTCTGACATTGGTTAGTGCAAGAAAAAAAAAAATCCCCAATGGGGTACTTCGGTTTAGAAGACTTCAGCTTCAATTCGGAAATGAAAACTCAGGTAGTGCCCGACCGGCACTCGTGCAAATTGCTTCTGCTTTGGGCTCCATGGCAAGAAAGACTGATGTAATGGCGTCGGCTGCCTTTCTTTATACCACTAATGACCTGATGTCAGCCCTCAAGCGACAGCAACCGATGCAGAAATACTAAGTCTCTGGTATTCGGGCCGGCCGAGGGCTACCCTGGCAGGGATAACCCAAATGTGATGACTGCAACAGTGAAACACGAAGAACATCCGAAAGTCTCCAAGAAAGTACAGTTGTGTAAAATCTTACCATAACAGCAGACTTCTTTCTCTTCACTGTTGTAGTATTCTTCACATAAGGAATCCCCTAACCAAGGGTGGCCTGACATTCAACCAGTATAGCAAAGCCTTTACGTTCTTATTGATATGCCATATGTCTCATGTATGCTTTCCCATGCAAGGCATAGGGCATAAAGACAACATCCGAACATATCCTCAGAACTGACAGCCCCAAGAGGAACCCAGTATTAGGATACCAAGGGGTAACATACACATCTACAGGAACAAAAGACCAAAGGGAGGAGGGAGTAAATACTGCAACAGTGAAGAGAAGGACATCTACTGTTACAGTGAGAGTGCAAAAGCTCAGAAAGAGGACAGACAGGAGGAAGGGTCAACAGAACCTTCTAGGAACCCATGAAGAATGGCCCTAGCAAAACAAGCTCTAGCCCTGGATATGACATCCAACTTGTAATGCTTGGTAAAGGTATGCATCAAAGACTATGTATCTGCCTCATTGTAAATAGAAATACTTTTGATAATATAAGAAGAACTTTAACATTAATTGATTTTGCAAATAGGAAAAAGAAAGATTTAACACTTATTAGTCTTGATATAGGTTCAGCATTTTATTCAGTAAGTTGGGACTATCTGTTTACCTTACTGAAGTGCACAAATTTCTCTGATGCATTTGTAAATTTAATTGAGCATTTATACAAAGGAACGCTGGCTTATATTAAGGTAGGAACATATGTTTCACAAAAAATACCCATTCTTAAAGGTACAAAGCAAGGATGTCCACTTTCTCCACTATTATTCACTTTAGTAATGGAGCCTTGGGCTAATTTGATTAGAAACAGTACTGACATAGAGGGTTTTGAAATAGAAGAAAATACAACATAAAAAATTCAACTTTTTGCAGATGATGTTCTAATTACATCAGCAGGATCTAATTCTTCTATGCAGTCTTTATTTGATAAACTGATGAATTTTAAAAGTATTTCTGGTTTAATATTCAATGAAGAAAAAACTAAAATACTACCTATATATACACGAAAAAATACTCTCATTAGTGATTTTACTAAATATGTACCCAACTCAGGTCAGATAACTTATTTAGGTATAATACTATCTAAAGATATTAAATCTATTATATATAATAACTATAATACCTGTTTTCTTAATATACAAAATCTTTTAATACCTGGAATAATATGTTTTTAACTATGGAGGAGAGACTTACAATTATTAAAATGATAATATTCCTCAAGATTTTATACTTAATACAATCAATAATACTTTCACCTACAAAAATAACTATCAAGAAACTGAATACACTAATGTTAAATTTCTTATGAGCACCTAATAGACCTAGGATTGCATTAAAGAAACATACTAATAGCTGGTCTCAAGGGGGTATTTCTTTTCCAGACTTTAATTTATATATTATCTCTTCTATTATAAAAGTTATTACTTTATTAATAGATCGGTCATATGTCGCAAAATGGAAAGATTATTGGGAGCTAATTAGTATGCACTTCATGAAAATCTCCTTAACACATAAAAATATGATTATAAATAACTCCATGTTGTGGTTGCTAAAGGAATTTTGTACTTCACCTATTACACCTAAACATATGGTCTGTTACCCATTAAATATTATTATTAGTTATCGTAACTTTATATTCATGCACCCTAAGTATAGGGAATGGAATTTTATTGTATTCCTATAATTTATACTCAGGGTATGCTTATGTCATCTACTTCTGAAGGAGCTCATTTAGCTATAGATAATAATCTAAAGTACTGGTATCAGCTGTTATCTGATAATAAAGTTAAAAATCTAGATTTCTTAAAACAAGAATTTGATCTAAGAGAAACTTGCTGGTTAGAGGTTCAGATCTTTAGACAACATCTCATTGATAGAATAGATCTAATGTCTATAACAGTTAAAGAATCTATTCCAAAACTGATTGATTACTTGATAATAAATTTACAGCATAAAGTTTCTGATAAAGGTAAACTTTCATATATACATAAAATTATCAGACAAGAAACTTTTACAATGTAGATTCATACTGGAATTATTTCACCTCTATTAATGGGGACCCACCAACTCAACAAGATAAACAATATATATTGGAATCTGCTTATAGAACTACATCTTCCATTGTCTGGAGACTTTATACATGGAAATTTTTACATAGATCTTCTTATATACCTTTGATGATGAATAAAATTAATAATAAAGATAATCTATGTAAGAGATGTAATGTAGAAATTAATGCTGACTGGGCTCATATGTTTTATGACTGTATGAAGTTGAAAGAATACTGGAAGTCAATTAATGAATTTTGCAGGCTCTTTTACAGATAATTTCATTATTTCTAAGTCTCTTACATTATTCAACACACCTGTACCTCAATGTGTTAAAAGATTAAGCTTCCCTTGTTATGGTCTATCCTAGCAGTGGCTAGGAAAATAATAACTAGAAATTGGATTTCAGATACACCTCCTTCGTTCAATAAATTTAAAAATGTTATGAATATAATGTGTCATATGGAAATAAGCACAATTAGAATGAGAACAACTAGAAAAACATCACATTTTATTGTATGGGATAATTTACAAAATTTGTTAAAAAAATTCTAATTTCAATAGCACAGTATTTTAGTTTAATTAATTGATCTGATTGTAGTGGATGTCTTTGTAAATACTTTAGTTGTTTTGTTGAATATTATAATAATACCTATTTTTAATTATTTGTATAAAATTGTTATGATATTTCTCTTATATGTTAAAACAATAAACTTGTTTTAAAAAAAAAAAAGACTATGTATCTGCCTCAAGGATAGAATTAGTATCCAAACCCTTGAAAAAAGCACCAGAAGAAGCCATAGCCCTAGAAGAGTGAGCCTTAACCACACAAGGAAGCTCTTACCATGATAACAATATCAAAAATAAATGCCTTTAGAAATTCAAGAGGAAATAGTATGCTTGGAAACTGCCAAACCTAATGATCTATGATAAAAGAAAAGAAAAAGGTGATCAGATTTTCTAAAATCTTTAATTTTGTCCAAATAATATCGGAGTTGTCTATGCACAACCAAAGTGTGCAATAGCTTCTCAATAGCAGATTGCAGAGAAGGGAAAAAAGTGAGCAAATTAATAGATGGATTAAGAGACAACTCATTCACCACTTTAGGTATAAAAGAAGGATTGGTATGAAGAGACGCTCTATCCTTATGAAAAACTAAAAAAGGAGAAAAGCCCATAAGGGATTGCAGCTCAGACACCCATCTAGCAGGAGTAATAGCCAACAAAAGAACAGTCTTCCAAGAACAATGCTGTAAGGAAGCTGTAGCTTTAAGCTCAAAAGGAGCCTGAGTCAATTTCCCCAAAACAAAATTAAGATCCCAGGAAGGAGAAGCAGGCTTCCTGGAAAGTCTAACATGAATGACACATTTAAGAAACTGTTTAGCCTTGAACCTAGAGGCCAAAGGAGGAGTTAAAGGCAGATCAGCAGAAATAGCTAAGATGTGGGCTTTAATAGAATAATATGCCTACTCAGCATTAAGCAATTCACACAAATAAGACAGAACCAAAGGAACATCCACAGTAACTGGGTCCAGGTTATGAGAAAGACACCAAACAGGAAACCTCTTCCATTTGGCCAAGTAGGATTTCCTAGTAGTGGGTTTTCTGGCCTCCTGCAGAACCCGAAGCACGTCCTCAGAAAAAAGGTGCCTACAGGGAATCAAAATCCTATCATCCACAGTGTTACCTGAAGTGTGGACAGATGGGGATGGATGAGAAATCCTTTGTCTTGTGTGAGAAGATCCACCCTATGAGGTAACTTGTGATGCTTGGCCTTGGGTAGGTGCACTAGAAGAGGGAACCAGTTTTGTCTGGGACAAAAGAGAGTCACTAGCCAAGATTTTGGAAGCATCCTGTTTTATCTTGCACAGGACGTTTGGAATGAGAAGAAGGGGAGGGAAGGCATAAAGAAACATCCCCTTCCATGAAAAAAAATAGCCCATCCACCTTCCAGGACAAGGAATCCTGGCACAAAATTGAGGAAGCTGCCTGTTCAGAAGGGAGGCAAAGGGATCTACTTGAGGAATAACCCATTGGTGGCTAATTTCCAGAAACGCATCCCTGTGAAGCATCCACTCAGAGATTGCTTTATGGATCTACTCAGGGAGTCTGCCACAAAATTCTGGCTTGAAGGAAAGTATACTGCCTGAAGTGTGACTTGATTCAGAATCGCTAACTCCCAAACCTGGAGTACCAATCTGCAAAGCAGATAGGACCTTGTCCCCCCTTTGCTTGTTGATGTACCACATCACTGTGGTGTTGTCTGTAACGATCTTTAGGGGCCCTGGAGAAAACAGAGGATGAAAAGCAGTGAGTGCCAACAGAATAGCTCACATCTCCTTGATACTGATGTGCTGCTCCTGTTGCTGAGAAGACCAAAAGCCTTTCATCTTCAGGCTTCTGAAGGAAGCTCCCCAACCATTGTCTGAAGAGTCTGTGAAAAGCTCCTGAGAGGAAAGGAAGGGCTGAAAGAGAAGACTTGGTTTCAAAAGTCAGTTGGTGAATCCATCACAGAAATTCCCACTTGAGACATGGAAGACGAGGAAATGGAAACTCTACAGGATGAGCATGCTGAAGCCAAACTGACTTTAGATACCACTGAAGCTTTCTTATGTGCAATCTGGTGAAGGGAAGCATAGGGATGGTGGATGCCTTGAATCCGGGAGCCCTTAGAAATTCCCTGGCTGAAATCAGGGCCAGGGGAAGAAAGGCCTGAAAAATGGAAAACAGAAGTCAAAGCCTTGGGAGGAGGCAGGGATGCTAACATAGGAAATGTCTGGATCCGGCATCCCAGAAAAACATGGCCCTGTGACAGACAGACAGGACTTTTAAAAATTTACAGTGAACCCCAGGCTTTACAACACAGTGATGACCCAATGAAGGTGCTGTAAAAGAATCTCTGGAGAGGTGGCTTGAATAAACATGTCATCTAAATAAGGGAAGACCTGAATGACTTTGAGCCTGCAAACAGCAATCACAGGAGCTAGGCATTTGGTGAATATGCTTGGAGCAGTAGAGAGGCCAAAGGGCAAAGCAGAGAACTGAAAATGCCAGGAAGCAGCACAGAAACAAAAACTTCCTGAAAAGGGGATGAAGAGGGATATGGAGATAAGCGCACACAGAAACCATAAAAGCCTAAGGAAGCAGAACAGGAAACAATGATGGAAGGGATGACATTCGAAAGAAAGGAAGGAACCTTCAGAAAAGTATTCAGATGAGAAAGATACAGAATAGGTTTCCAAGTGCACTTTTTCTTGGGGACCAAAAACATTCTGGAATAAAACCCCTTCTCCCTTTGAGCAGATGGAACCTCTTGAATAGTTCCCTGAATTAAAAGACCCTGAAGCACCTCATAAAAGAGCTCAGCTGCTCTTGAGGTGGCTGAAGAGTGCCCATGAAGGGGGGGGGGGATTTCCATACCATGAAATACACCTGATGAATGACAGAAAAAACACAAGAATCCTGGGTTTTGTTTAACCAGACAGGAAGAAAGAGAGCAAGATGATGAGAGAGAGGAATGTGGCTGGGCAGAATCAGGTAGTCAGACATCACTTGGTTTATCAGGAAAGAAAGGCTTCTAAGCAGGAGGGATCTATGTAGACTTAGCTGGGCGAACCCTCCTACCACCCTTCTTGCCTTTAGGAGGAGGATGAAACTGCCTTCCAACAAAGTCCTGCTTATTAGGATAATTTCTCTGGAACTCTGGCACAGCAGAAACAAAAATATGTTTCAGATCCTGTAACTCCTTGCCTTTGTCCTGCAGGGATCTCAACAGATGAGCTGCAGCAGCACCAAACAAACATTTGTTGTCCACAGGAGCAGCCATCAATTTAACCTAATATCATCAGGCAGAGGTTGAAGCAGTAGCCAGGAATATCTCAATGCAGAGCCAGAAGCAGCAGCCCTAGAAGAAGTATCTCCTGCATCATAACTACATTTAATGGAACGGTAAGTTACCTGGGAAGTAGTCCCTAACAAAGACAAGTCAGAAGTCTTTCCCTCGGAATCAGGAAGGTCAGAAATAATCTGACAAGCCCGAGAAAGGACAGCCAAAACATATCTGGTCATATGAGTCTGATAACTAAAAGTGGGAAAGGCTATGGAGGCTGAAGTATAAACCTTTCTAACCAGCCTTTCCATAGTCCTGCTGTCTTTATCAGAAGGAAGAAGTGTGGTAGAAGGCAGCAATTTAGAAGGCTTGTCGGATGCCATAGAAACCACCAAAGGGTCAGCAGATGGACAATTATAAAGGAATTTGCAGTCATCAGGCAATTTATAAAACCTATCCATTTTTTTTAGGAGCAGGGGTCTGAGAGTCTGGGGCCTGAGATGCAGAAGAAAAGGCATTCAATAAAGTAGCCAAAACAGGAGGAACTAGCAGAGGGTCTAGGAGATTCTATTTGAAGGAGCTCATAATATCTCCTCTGCACATCAGAAATTTGGGAACAATCCCATTTAAAGAATTCCATCATCCTGGCAGTGGTATCCTCAAAGGAAATCTCCTCAAAAGCAGATTCAGGACTAGCAGAATCCGCTTCCTCAGAACCATAATCCAAAGGGAAAGAATCTGGGTAGAATAGGCCAGGGATTCCTCATCAGAATGCTTTTCCTCTTCAGAGAAATTCTGATCCCTAGACCTTCTAAGGGGGGAAGAATATCAAGGAGGAGGCAGGACAGAATCACCCTGAGGAGGTTTCAAGGCCAAAAAGGCACTGAACAACCCCCGTGTAAAAGTCAGCCATCACTTTGAGTGTCCTTGGGAGTAGAAGCAATATGTTTTGTCTACTACTTCATTTTTAAAGGGACGTCTGACTTATGAAAGAAAAAATGCTCTGATGCCAGCCTACACTCAATAATCATAGTTGGGACTTCCTCCATAACCAGCATCTGAGGACCCCCCCCCCAGGCCTTTCAGTGATAATCAGCCGCAGTTCCCATTGAGCATCTCAAGCGCACATCTTCAAGGCCTCAGAGGACTTGCAAGAAGCTGGATCCATGCTGGTCTTAGAACCGGTTGTGGCAGGGGAATCCAGCCCAGAAACTGGATGATCCTTTGGGCTTTCACCAGCCTCAAGAGAGATGTCCAGTGGAGGAGAGACAGCCAAAGAATCTGACCTAATATTTTTGGCCTTCTTCTTCGAAGACAGCTGACACTCAGGCTGGGAAGTACCCTCTACAGAATCTTTCACCAAGCGCTTTAGAAGCTGGTTCTCAAGATAAATGGTGAGAAAGAATAGATGACTACATAAGGTCTTTGGAACAAAAGCTTGACAAATCGTACAGGACTTTGGTCGTGAGAAGCTCCTAAACAAAACAAGTACTGCTCGTGATTGTCTTTACGGGGAATCTGTCCCCCACATTGGCATTTACCCTTTCTGGATGAAACCCCACAACAACACAAATGCTAAAGCAAAAAGGATAAGTCAAAAAAAAAACAACAGGGCAGTTATCTGAATGGCTAGGTAACCAGCAACGACTTGGGCAATAAGACAGACTACTGAAAGATGGCGTTTGGACTGGCGGTAAAGAAGTTCTGAGGATGACATGTCCAGACATCACCTTTATGCCCTATACCTTGTGCAGGGAGCATATATGACATGTACAGCATTACAACTAACATAAAGGCTTTGGTATGCTGGCCGGACGTTGGGCTGCTCTTTGTAAGGGATCCCTCATATTAAGAATACTGCAACAGTGAAATGGAAGGACATCACCAATTATTTAGGAGAAGGTGTTTGGGATGACCAACCACCTTTCTGCTTTAGTATTTCTAGAATATCTCCAAAGGAGATGACATCTGATGGTGATCTGGGGATCCTTCTCCTTCATCAAATTCTGTCTCATCTGTGACAGACTCCAAGGGGAGGTCTACAAGTCTCCTTTTACACATCCTCTTCCAGGGAACCTCTTCCATGGGATGTTCTGGAGAGGTGTTGAAAGAGGAGGAAAGCTCCTCTACTGGAACTGTCTGGAGGCCCACTGGAACTGGCTTGTCCCTGTGGAACAGGCCTGACCAACTCAGAGCTTGGAACTGATGGAAGTAAAAGGGTAGGATCCAAAATAAAAGATGATGGCTCTCTCTGGAGAGAAAAAGCCCTTTCTACCACCTTGAAGGCAGTGGGCCAGGAGAAGCCCTGCCCCACCCCCTCAGACCCGAAGCCTCTGATGATAGTAGATTATGACCACCCCCAGGATCCAAGCTTCAATGGGATAATTGAACCCAAACTGTATACAGGAGAAGCCCCAAGGAGAAGGGATGGATCTGATAACACTGGAGCCAAACCCACCCCCTCGGATCTGACACCAGGGGGCCTGGATTGTTTCTTCAGGTTTTGAACCAATTGCACAGGCAAGGAGGGTGAAAATGGGCTTGGCCACATACTCAGGAGTACGGCTCAGATGAGATGTACTTGGCTTTGGATCCAAAGACTTAAGATCCAGTATGGATGTCATTAGTGATGGAGATATGACTACAGGAGCCGACACCTTCAGATTGGATGATGGTTTCAGATCCATGGGGAGGCTAAGAGACTTAGGATCCAAAGATGTCAGATCCATCAACTTTCTTACTTTTTGCACTGGCTCCAATGAAGACCTGGGGACTTAAGTGGAGACCTTTTCTTGTGCTCCAAAGAAGTTACCTTGCTGGTTATTGCGGGGGTTTGAGCCCTGGAAGATGAAGTAGCAGAAAGTAAATCTTTTAATATGAGTTAATTGGGCCTGTCAGTCAAAAGTCTAGGATTAAAAGTAGGGCAGACTGTACAGACCGTATTTAAATGATCAGGACCAAGGCAATAAACAGACCGTATTTAAATGATCAGGACCAAGGCAAGAAACGGACACCTCGTGGGCATCTGAGTCTGGGATCTTATGCCCACAAGAAGTGCATTTTTTTCTGTAGGTTTGTCACATACTAGAACTGGACCAAAAAAACAGTTAACCAGACAGAAAAAACAATCAAGATATATATATATATATATATATATATATATATATATATATATATATATATATATCAATCATCATCTTCTTTCGGCTGTTCCGTTAGGGTCATACAACAGATCACCTGTTTCCATTTCTTCCTGTCCTCTGCATCTTGCTCTGTCACACCAACCACCTGCATGTCCTCTCTCACTACATCCATAAACCTTATCTTATGCCTTCCTCTTTTCCTGTTACATGGTAGCCTCATCCTTAGCATCTTTTTCCCAATATAGTCAGCATCCCTCCTCAGCACATGCCCAAACCAACGTAATCATGCCTCTCTGGCTTTGTCTCCAAACCTTCCAACCTGGGCTGACCCTCTAATATACTTATTCCTAATCCTGTCCACCCTCGTCACACCCAGTGCAAATCTTAACATCTTTAATTCTGCCACATCCAGCTCAAACTCCTGCCTTTTTGTCAATGCCACTGTCTCCAACCCATATAACATAGCTGGTCTCACTACCCTCTTGTAGACCTTCCCTTTCACTCTTACAGGTACTCGTCTGTCACAAATCACTCCTGACACCCTTCTCCACCCACTCCATCCTGCCTGTACTCTCTTCTTCACCTCTCTTCCACACTCACCGTTACTCTGAACTATTGACCCAAAGTATTTAAACTCATCCACCTTCGCCACCTCTAATCCTCCCTCTCATTCACACACATATATTCTGTCTTAGTCCTGCTGACCTTCATTCCTCTTCTCTCTAGAGCATATCTCCATCTCTCCAGGGTCTCCTCCACCTGTTCCCTACTCTCACTACATATATATATATATATATATATATATATATATATATATATATATATATAGATATATATAGATATATATATATATATAGATATATATTTTTTTTTAAATAGAGAGAAAAGTTATAAGATTACCTCTATGGTAATAAGCACAGTTACCTTCAAAAGTTAAGCAAGGAAAAAGGTAACAACAATGGTACGAAAGACTACTAAAAATTTAGTAGGGCAAACTAGCCAAAAGGACCCTAAAATAATATAACCCTAATGCAGTACCAGAGAAAGCTAAAAGGGAGGCAGTAACAAAAAATGTTTTAAGATTTTTAGGATTTTAAGAAGAAAAGATATAAAAAATTTGCTTACAAATGCTCAGGAGTGGAACCACGATGGCAGCAAAGGAGATCTGAGGTAATGGGGATGGAGTCGGGCATTACGGTAGAGGAAGGCGCTTGAGATTTAGATACAAAGTCAGTAGTATGCGGCCAAGTCGGATCCAAGGATTGGATCCAAACCCATAAGTGAGGTAGAATGAAAAGGACATCACCAGATCTTGTCTTGTCGTCAGCCCAGCTTAAGCTGCTTGACAGTTTAGTAGCATGCAAGGTACCCTGAAGCTTTGGAAGCTGGCTGGTTGTTATATCCTTGGCAGGATATAACCTATCTAGCTAAGGCTACTGAGGAACATCCACTGGTGCAGAAATGTGGACCAGGAAAGGAGCAATTATGGGCAATGAAGGGCCAATCTGATCTGCCCTTAAAACTGAGGGGGATAGATGGCACCCATCTCAATCCATGTTTTTTTGTAGAATTTTAGAAAGGCCCTTCATCACATAATCCCAATATGCATTGGTTGTGCTCCTGAAGTACCTGACAGACCAGAGAAAAAAAGTGGAAGGTGATCTACAGATGCAGCAGAACAACTTTCTCTAAAACGTGCCTGCTGGCAGTTGGTCTAGGAGACCTATCACAAACTATTGTCTCCTATACTGGTGGAGCCAAGGGGGGAAGACTCTTGCAAAGTAATGGATACCCCCTTCCTGTCTCTGTGCTTTTGGAAACAAAGCATGGGCCTGCATCATTGGATCTCTTTTTCTTGGAGTCAGTGTTCCTTGTCCTTTTCCTTCTTTTTGTCATTTTTTCTATAGAAGGGCATTGAGGAATAAGCCCTTTTAAAATTAGCTTGTTTCTTCTGTTAGCCAAGGAATCTGGCCCAAAGATCTTACAAACTGAACAAGTCTGTAGAAAGATGCTTTGGCTCCGGTGTACTACACAGAGGTTATGGGTGTTCTAATGTGGAAGTTTGTGGCCACTTGGGACACTTTCTGAAGCCCTTCTCAGGCTTCTCTGTAACTCCTTGTACTAGTAGCAGAACTCTAAATAATAAAACACTAAACATTATACAACTATAATTAGGCAACATAAATCAATAGCAAACAACCAGAACACTAAACTGGTCATCCTTTCTAAAGAAACTAGAAGACAGACACCAGGCCTTCTGTCTAAGCATCATGAAGGAGCTGTTGGACTTCATTAAAGTCATAATTAGCTAATAAAAAATGGAAAAATTGAGAACAAAAAGGTAAATGCATTTTTAAACAGGTCCTAATTAGAAATTTCCAAGAGGAAATAAGGCTGCAGAATGAGGAAATAATATACCAAATGGAGCACTTATCTACAGGCTCTGACAATCTGCCTAAGTTGTGAAAGTGGAAAATGAGATCAGAGAACAGTTTGTAAACAGGGAGGTTATGGAATGGAAAAATCTTGGAAGAGTTCATGGCAAGGCATAACAGCAAAAGCCAGATTAGTTCTGACAAGTGGCTTGGACAAATTGGATGAAACAGGATCAAGACCATTACTTCACCATACTTGTGCTGGAGATCCTTTTAATCCCACCTCAGAAATCATGCAGCACTTTTCATATACACCTGGAATGTAAAGTACTACTGTCCTAGGTATATACACCTGGAAAGAATAGTTGTGTAAAATCTTACCACAGCCATAGATGTCCTCCTCTTCTTTGTTGCAGTATTCTTTACATATGGGTTGTATTCTGCCCATCAACCCGACGTCCGGCCTGTATAAAAAAGCTTAGAGCCACTGCCTGTACGTGGGACATCGCAAGAAGGCACAGACAACATCAGCCATAAAAGGGACATCTGCACGTACAATCTTCAGAATAAGAAAGCCCCATAAGGAAAGGAGTCCAAAGAAACCTGAGGAGATCATTCCAGGAATGTGCAAGTTGTAGGGGGAAGGTAGGAGGGATAGAATACTGCAACATACAAAAGAAGGACATCTATGGTTATGGTAAGATTTTACACAACTATTCTATGTCCTTTTATTCAATGTTGCAGTATTCTTTACATATGGGAGAGTGCAAAAGCTACAAGGGAACCCAGGAAGGAGGATAGAGTAGGGAAAATCTAAGAGCAGGCATTTTCCATGAATCCATACAGAACTGCCCTTGCAAAATATGCCCTGGACCTGGAAACAGTGTCCAATTTGTAATATTTCTTAAAGGTATGAACAGATGACCAAGTTTTAGCTTTCAGGACGGAATGAGCATCTAGACCTTTAAAGAAGGCCCCTGAAGATGCCACTGATCTAGTGGAATGGGCCTTAACAGATTTCCCATGGAATTCATAGCAGAACACAATAGTCTTAAGAGAGCCATGAGGAAATGGTTTGTTTGGATACAAGCAAACTCAGAGCCCTTGGATGAAAAGAAACAAAAAGTTGGTCAGATCTCCTAATGGACTTGAGCTTTGTCAAGATAAAATTGGAGTTGTCTGGGAGATTGCGATGAAAGGAAGAAAGCAGGCAATTGGATGGACTGATTAAGAGACGATTCATTCACTACTTTGGGCATGAAACTTGGATTAGTTCTCAAGGATACTCTGAAAAACTAGGAAAGTGGGGAAGCCATCAATGACTGAATCTGAGACCCCCTTCAAGCAGAGGTTAAGCTACTAAAAGCAGTTTTCCATGTGCAGGACTTCAGAGAAGCAGAAGCTACTGGTTCAAAAAGTGTCTAACTAAGCTTTTCTAACACATAATTAAGATCCTAAGGAGGAGGAACTGGTTTCCTGCGGGGTCTCAAATGTAGGACTCCTTTAAGAAAAAGCTTAACTTCTAACCTGGAAGTTAAGGGGGGAGTTAAAGGCAAACAGGCAGACAAAGCAGAACAATGGACTTTAACTGATGAGTAGGAAAGACCACTGTTGAGCAACTCACACAGGTAAGAAAGTACCAAGTGAATGTCTGTAGCAAAGAGATCCTCTTTCCTTTTTTGGCACCAAATGGAAAATGTTCTCCACTTGGAAATTTTAAGATTTCCTAGTATTGGGTTTCCTGGCCTCCTGCAAAACCCATAGCACGTCCTTAGAAAACAGATGCCCGAAATGGATCAAAAGTTGATCACCCATAAGGTTAGCTGTAGGGTTGACACATGGGGGTAAAACTCAGTGATCCCTTGTCCTGAGTGAGCAGGTCCATCCGGTGAGGTAACTTGTAGTGATAACCCTTAGCTAATTGCAGAAAAGAGAACCAGTGCTGTCTTGGCCAAAAGGGGGTCACTAGCAAGATTTTGGGTTTCTCCTGTAGAACTTTCAACAGGACATTCTTAATTAAGGGGAAGGGGGGAATCCACAGAGAAACATCCCCTTCCATGAGAAGGATAGAGCATCCCACTTTCCACACTTGAGGGTGAGTGACCCTTGCACAAAAGTGAGCAGGTTGTCTGTTCATAGGGGAGGCAAAAATGTCCAGTTCTGGAGAACCCCCAATGGTGAACTAGATCCAGGAACACATCCCTGTGAAGCACTTACTCATGAGATTGTGTCATAGATCTGCTTAATATGTCTGCCACTGAGTTCTGAGCTGATGGAAGGTACACAGCATGTATAGTCACTTTGCATTGAGTAGCCAATTCCAAAGCCTTGATAGCCAGGTCACAGAGAGGATAACATTTTGTGCCCCTCTGCTTGTTTATGTAATCAAAGGATCGTGGTATCATCTGTGAAGATCTTGAGGGGTCCTGGCTGGAATAGAGAGAGTGGAAGGTCTGTAGTGCTAGAATTAGAGCCCTCATTTCCCTGATGTTGATATGTTCCTTCCTTTGAGAAGGGGACCAAAGACCCTGAACTTTCCTGGAAGCAAAGGTTGCTCTCCAACCCAAGTCTGAGACATCTGTGAAGAGTTACTGAACTGGTTGAGGTATCTGAAGAGGTAGCCAGGGTTCTGACTGAGTTGGTGCATCCACCAATGTAACTCTTTTTTCAGACAGGGTAGCAGGGGAATCACAACGTCTAATGAATGAGCATGCTGGGACCAAACTGTCTTTAAAAACACTGAAATTTCCTCATGTGTAGCTTTGCAAAGGGCAACATATGAATAGTGGAGACCATGAACCCCAGCAATCTCAGAACTCTTTGGCCGTGATGGAAGGAAAGGCAGAAGAGCCTCCATGAAGGTCTTGAGGCAAGTTATTTTTTTCCACAGGAAGAAAAGTCATTATCAAGTCTGTGCAGAACCTGCAGCCCAGGAATATAAGATCCTGACTTGGTGAAAGAGATGATTTTTTGCAACTTATTGAGAAACCTAGGGCCTGCAGAAAGGGAATAACTATGTTCAGATCCTGGGTTAACAAGCCTGGGCTGTATGCCAGAAACAGCAGATCATCCAAGTATGGATAGACTTGTAGGCCTTTTAGCCTTAAACAGGCAATAGCTGGGGCCAGGCACTTTGTGAATACCCTTGGAACAGTAGAAAGGCCAAAGGACAAGCCAGTAAACTGAAAGTGTAAAGCACCCACCGAAAAATGCAAAAACTTCCTGAAGTGAGGATGAATAGGGACATGCAGGTATGCATCCTTGAGATCCAGAGAAGCTAAGAAGGCTTGAGGAGGGGACCAGGGGAAAGAGAGCAGGCAGAGATATCATTCTGAAGGAAGGCACCACCAGGAAAGTGTTTAATAGGGAAAGATCTAATACAGGCCTCCAAAGACCACCTTTCCTTGGAACTAGGAACATCCTGGTGTAGAAACCCCTCCCCAGTTGGTCTGGAGGAACAGAGAGGATGGTGCCTTGATGGAAAAGTTGAGCAAGAATCGAGGAAAACAGATGCAGTTGACTGGGGGAGGGGGGGGTTGAGTTATTCCCTGAAAGGGAGGGAGAGTCTCCCAAGTCATAAAGTATCCACTTTGCATAACTGAAATCACCCAGGAGTCCTGAGTGATTTCCATCCAAGCAGAAAGGGAAAGAGAGAGGCAAAGAGACAAGGAGGTATGACGTGGAAGAGATGGTAGAATGTCACAGAGGACTTTGGACTGAAAGGGCTGCTGAGAAGGGGCTACAGCAGCAGAAGTAACAGCCTTAGATTGTGGGTGTCTCCTAGAAGATTTACAAGTCCTAGTTTCAGAAGGAACAGAAGAGGAGGAGCGAGCAGGTTTCCTGACAAAAGGAACCTTGGCAGGGAAGTTCCTATGAAATTTTGGGACTGGAGAAACAAGCAAGTGTTTCAAATCCTGAAGCTCCTTCTCTTTTTCCTACAGTGATTTAATAATTCTGCAGCTGCTTTGCCAAAGAGGGAGGAATTATCTAGAGGACTATCAAGCAATTTTGCCTTTATGCCATCAGGGAGTGCCCGGTGACGTAACTATTACTACTTTCTGAGAACAGATGTAGAGGCTGCTGCTCTGGAAGAGGCCTCAACTTGCTTGTCTTGCTACCTGGGAGGAGGCTGATAAGAGAGAGAGAGAGAGAGAGAGAAAAATTTAGCCTCTGAGTCAGGCAATGGGGAAACAGCCTGGGTAACTTGAGTGAGCAAGGCCAAAGCATACCTAGACATGTGTGTTTGATAATTTAGAGCCCTAATAGCCAAGGTGTAAGAGGTATAGACCTTCTTACCCAATCCTTCCAATGTTTACTTTCCTTATCAGAAGGAAGCAGTTTGGTAGAGGGAGGGAGCCATGAAGATTTATCTGAAGTAATGGAAACCACAGCTGGATCAGCTGAAGGACATTTAAAAAGTAACTTGCAATCCTCAGGGACCTTACAGAAATGATCAGGTCTTTTAGGGGCAAGGGCATGTGAGTCAGTGGTCTTAAAAGGCATCTAAGAAGGCTGTCAGGACCGGTGGAACTGCTGAAGGAGCAGGGGTGTCCAGCTTGAGTAATTCATAATATCTCTCTTGTTTTTCTGAGATTTGAGAGGAATCCCACTTAAAGAATTCCCTCATTTTATTAACAGTTTCCCCAAAGGAAAGCTCTTCAATGGGAGAGTCACCCCAATAGACTCTTCCTCTGGGGAAGCATATTCCAGTGGAGAAGGGATCTGGGTGGAATATACTAAGGAGTCTTCATCTGAGGAAGACTCCTCAGAATCAGTGTCATGAATTTGGAATTCCACAGGCTGCCCCTGAAGAAGGCCCCTAGGACCCCCAACTGTAGCACCAGAGAGGAGGAGAAGGCCAGGCTGTCTATGGGCAAAGCTGGAACTGGAGGCCTCAGAACCTTAATGAAACCCTGAGAAAAAAAATCCCAATCCATCGTAGGAGTACAAGGAGCAGGAACATGTCTAGTTTTTTGTTTCTTTTTAACATGTTTCTCCTGCTGTGGAGCAATGGCAGATGTAGGCCTTACCTCCGATCCCACCCTAGAAAAAGAAGCTGGAACAGTCCCAGAGTCGTCTTCTATAACGAGCCGTGGTTCCCCCAAGTCGTCCGAATTGGACGTCTCTCAGCCACGGACTTGTTAGGATCCGCACTCTTGATGGCTTCCGTACCAGTACCTGCAAAGGATGCGGACCCTACATCCGGTCACACCACCAGTTTTCATCAACCTCAAAGGGTACATCGGAAGGAGTAGGAACAGCTAAAGAAGATTTAGACCTAGGCTTACTAACTTTCCTCTTAACAGATGGCGCAGAAGCACTCGCAGAACCTTCCATAGGATCCCTAGCCAGACGTCTGAGTCTTTGGTTTTCTAAATAAAGATTCAAGGCTGACAGATGACTGTGCAATGTTTTAGGAACAAAGGCCTGACAAACAGAAGAGGCCTGGTGGTCATGATTAGGCCCTAAACAAAACAAACAAAAGCTTGTGACTATCTTTATGTGGAATTTACCTTCCAGACCTACACTTGCCCTTTCTGGATGACATTAGCAAAAACAAAAGGCAGTAGCAATATATTAAATCTCCTATGGGGTACTTATCTGAAGCTGGAAGACGACACCAACAGTATCCAACAGCAGACCAAATGTTCGAGTCACCTTTCCGAATGGCGGTGAAAAGGTTCTGAAGATTGTATATGCTGATGCTCCTTTTATGGCTGATGTTGTCTGCGCCTTTGTGTGATGTCCCACGTACAGCTAATGGCTCTAAGCTTTAGTATACAGGCTGGATGTTGGTTCGATGCGTGGAATACAACCCATATGTAAAGAATACTGCAACACTGAATAAAGGACATTGTAAAGTACTACTGTCCTAGGCACATACACCCAGAATGTAAAGTACTACTGTCCTAGGCATTATACACCCGGAATGTAAAGTACTATTGTCCTAGTGATATACACCCGGAATGTAAACTATTACTCTCCTAGTCCTATAAACCCAGAATGTAAATTGCTACTGTCCTAGTCATATATACCTGGAATGTAAAGTACTACGTCCTAGTCATACACCCAGACTGTAAGGTACTACTGTCCTAGTCATATACAGCCGGAATGTAAAGTACTACTGTCCTAGTCATATGCACCTGGAATGTAAAGTACTACTTCCTAGTCATATACACCCGGAAGGCAAAGTACTAATGTCCTAGTCATATACACTCGGAAGGCAGAGTACTAATGTCTTAGTCATATACACCTGGAATGAAAAGTACTAGTGTCCCAGTCATATACACTTGAAATGTAAAGTACTAATGTCCTAGTCATATACACCCAGAATGTAATGTTCTACTGCCTTAGTCATACACAGCTGGAATATAAAATACTACTGTCCTAGGCATATACACCTGGAATGTAAAGCATTACTGTCATATCCGGAATGTAAAATACTACTGCCCTCATGTCTGTTTCTACAATACTGGTTCACATTCTGTGTTCCCTGCTTAAAAACTATACCATTGCAAACACAAAATTACAAGTTTTCCTGTAGTAAATTAAACAGCCACATATTATAGATTTACTCAATTTTTAATTCTTCTTTGGAAGGTCATGATAAGCACAATCACCATTAAAATTTAAAATAACACTACAGTAATTATTAATATCACAGATACATTTGCTAAAGTGCACACTTTATCATAGTTTCCCAATTTTTCACTCAAAATCCACTCGTTTTAGCCTGCAATCTATATTTTCACTATTACAATATGTTGCACATCATGACTGTATGTAACTGGACTATCGGTCACCCTTTAAACCAATACATTTGAGTAATTTAGCATTTATGTCTTTCTTGTTTCTGGTGCAGAAATGTCAGACAGCATGTGTTAAGCTAGGTATATTTCATGTTTACTAACCATAGCTGCATTTTTGGGTACTGTGTGACAGAATAACTCTAATGATAAAAAATAAGATGTACAAAATGGCAGTGTCACCAGTATTTCTGTACCGTACAGAAATGCAGACAGTGAAAGCAGAGCAGTTGAGAAAGCAAGAAGAGGTGATGCAGGTTAAGTGCCTGAGATGGGTGGTAAAGATGCACACTGTGGAACAGTAGAAAAAATTGTGATATCACAGCAGAAACCAAAGTAGGTCCAAGTGTAGAGAAAGTCAAACAGAACAGATTGTGGTGGCTTGGGAATATGTGAAGGAAAGCAAAAAGATGATTTGGTGAAGATTTGGAAGAGAAAGGAAGACGGTAAGAGGAAATAAGGACGTCCAAAGAGATGGCTGGATTGCGTAAGATATGATACTGTCAGGCATGACTGTCAAAGAAGTTAGGACAGTAGCAGTGAATTAACAGTAACAGTAACATTAGCAGTAATGATAGCTGAAGCGATACTTCAACCCCTTGGTCCAAATGGGAAAAAGGAGTGTGGAAATGAAGCTCAAAAAAGCCTTTTTGTTGTTACAACCATGAACAGACCCATGGCAATGGCAAAAAAAAAAAAAAATGTCCTTAGAAAGGTGAATTTTATCACCATCTGCCTCGTTATTACAACTTTTGCTTGCATCAGTGCATTGCAATTGACTTTCTCCTCACAAAAACTCTAACACTAGGGGAGATGATATTTCTTGTAAGTCTCAAAAGCCTCAGCTGCAAAAAAAAAGTTTGCATCCCAAAAGGAAAACTACCTTAAATAATGCCAAATAATGTAGTAAGTACAAGGTTCTCTACCTGCAGATAGGACAGAGAGATCCATGAAAGCAGTGCTGTCCTGTTCAAGACTTAATTCATCATGTTGTTCATGTCTCTAGTCTGAAGTTCAAATAGCTTATTATTGCTGCTGTAAAAATGAAATGCAACTTTGTGGAAGATAAAGGTTTCCAGGATCTCTGTCTCCAGTTTCATCTTTTTTCTTTATATACTAATTTTTGTATCCTGTATATGATAGCTAAAATTTGCTGTTTTGCCCTGGACTGTATTGTATTATATTAACACATTGTGAGATTTGTTAACTGGGGAGCTTTACTCCCTGTTCCACTGCTGAAAAGGGGCTTGCCATGGTCCCATCAGAACTCCCTGGTAAAGACATGCTAATAAATAAAATAAATACATAAACCTTTTAACTGCTTAGCAGTGTTCCACAGGCTGGCTAAAAAAAGAAGTTATGTTCTTACCATAACGTTCCATGTGGAGTGTTCATCTCGCCTTTGTTCTTACACACGGGTTCGGAGCTGATCCTCGGCTCCGAGTTGGCCGCATAGCAAAGCTCTGCATCTTAGAGAAGCTCGAGACCAGGCTATATCCCACAATCCTCCCTGCCATTACTCAGATCTAGTTTGCAATCAAACCAGAGTAACAATAACCCTGAGGTTCTAAGGCTACATACTGCCACAAAAATTCAGAGACACCATCTCACTGACAAATTAACTAAAGGGTAACGAAATATACCCTATGAGGTAAGAGGTAATATACACTCGGAAGAGGTAAAGACACGTGGACCAGACTCTAGTCCTACTCGTTCTTCCAAACACGTGAGGGAGGGAAGGGGGGGAATGTAAGAACAAAGGCGAGATTAACACTCCACATGGAACGTTATGGTAAGAACATAACTTCTTTATGTGAGAGTGTTCAATCTCGCCATTTGTTCTTACACACGGGTAGCGTCCCTAGCTACGTCACCCTGAGTGACTCATGGAAGAACGTTCCTGAGCACAGTGGAACCAAAAGATGTCCTGTCTTTGGAGGCTTTGTCAACCCTATAATGAGCGATGAAAGTATGTGGTTTAGACCACGTGGCTGCTGCACAAATCGTGTCCAAAGGCAGGCGAGCTGCATGAGCCAAGGAAGTGGAGACGGACCTAGTAGAATGGCCTTTAGGTTTGGTGGGCAAGGCCCGATTTGACTTAGAATACACAAAGG
The DNA here is from genome assembly GCF_019279795.1 of Protopterus annectens. NCBI lineage: Eukaryota > Metazoa > Chordata > Ceratodontiformes > Protopteridae > Protopterus > Protopterus annectens. Next base: position 12,104,467 of record NC_056744.1, read on the forward strand.
CTATACAATCAGTAAGCCATTTAGAGAGCGTACGTTTTGTAACTGCCATGCCCTTTTTATTGTCTGCAAATGAACAAAAAGTTGATCTGTTTTTCTGTAGTTTTTAGTCCTGTCCAAATAAAATCTTAGCTGTCTGTGGACATCTAACTTGTGTAGCATATATTCCAACTTGCTGGTATGGTTTTTGAAGAAAGTAGGGAGTTCAATGGACTGATTAATATTTATGACAGAACATACCTTAGGAAGGAAGGACGGATTTGTTCGTAAAGAGACTCTATCTGGGTGGAAAATTAAGTAAGGTGGTTTAACTGATAGTGCTTGCAGCTCTGACACTCTCCGAGCTGAAGTAACCGCTACAAGAAAAAGTGTCTTCCATGACAAAAACTTCAGGAGGCAAGAAGAGGCTGGTTCGAAGGGTGGCAACATTAGTTGTGACAACAACAAATTTAAATTCCATGGGAATAAAGGGTCTCTGAAGAGCGGACGAAGATGGAAGGAACCTTTCATAAAAGCCTTACAAAGCCTGTGGGACATAATAGAAGAACCGTCCTCACCAACATGGAAGTTGGATATGGCCGCCAGCTGTACTCTTAGTGTGGAAGTAGAGGCTCCTTCGTGGAAAAGGATGGATAGAAGTTCTAGAACTTTATGTAAAGGAGCAACCAAGGGATCCAAGTGTTGACTAGATGCCCAGTACACAAAGCGTTTCCATTTATTCTTGTAGAGTTTTGTGGTAGAAGCCTTATGAGAGGCAACCAAAATGTGTTGAACTGACGGAGAAAGTAGATCAGACCTGGCTAGGCGGGGAAGTGGAGCAGCCAAGCTGCTAGTTTGAGGGATAGAAGAGACGGGTGAGGAACTCCCGACGAATGTGTCAGTAGATCTGGTACTGGGTCCAGGATCCACGGTTCCTCTGTTTGATGGGCTCGAAGAAAGGGGAACCATATCTGTCGAGGCCAGAATGGGACTATGAGTATAATTGTCCTTTCCAGGTTCATGGCTTTCTGAAGAAATTTGGGAATCAAGGGGGTAGGTGGGAATGCATATAGGAGACCCGGGGGCCAATCGTGTATCAGTGCATCCCTGGGGACATCCCCTGGAGGGGGTAGAAGGGCAAAATAGCTTCTGCATTTGGTATTCATCGGGGAGGCAAATAGATCGCAGCAAGGCTGGCCCCATTTGCGGAAAATTCTTTCCGCCACCTGTAGTTTGAGGGACCACTCGTGAGGTAACAGGATGGCTCTGCTCAACCTGTCCGCAATGACGTTGGATGACCCTGGGATGTGCGTTGCTATCAGAAAGTGACCCATGGACTCTGCCCATTGCCAAATTCTCATGGCCTCTCTGCATAATGGGTAAGATCTCGTTCCCCCTTGTTTGTTTATGTACCAGACTACAGACATGTTGTCTGTCTGAACTGCTACTGTTCCTAGAGGTAGGAGGGTTTGAAAGTGTTGCAACGCCAAGAACACCACCCTCATTTCCAGAACGTTTATGTGCAGGTTGTACTCTATATGTTGGACCATTCCCCTTGGACTGTTCTTCCCTGAAAAAGTCCCCCCCACCCTATCAGGGAAGCGTCCGTGGTTATAGTGGCCGTCGGATTCGGTAGAACAAATAGACGACCCATAGTGAGATCCTGATTGGACACCCACCATGAGAGGTCTCGCTTGCAAGAATCTGTTATCAGAATCTCGTGCGTTAGGGGTAACTGCTGGAACGACCACTGCGTGAACAGCAGCCATTGGAGGAGCCTCATGTGCAATCTCCCCATGGGAACCGCAATCAGGGACGCTGCCATGAGTCCCAAAACCTTCAACACCAATTTGGCCGGGGCTTTCCTGCATTGCAGTAGAAGAAGAACCTGTTCCTTGAGGGATGAAGCCCTTACTTGAGGGAGCTTTACCAATGTTAAGCGTATCTAGGTCGCTCCGATGAATGAAATATGCTGTGAGGGCAGTAAGACAGATTTTTTGAAGTTTATGGAAATCCCTAGGTGGGAACAAAGGTTGACTGTATAGTTTCTGGCTTGTATGAGGCGACGCTCGGTGGTGGCGGTGAGGAGCCAGTCGTCCAGATAGGGAAACACCCGGAATCCTAGACATCTCAAGTGAGACGCTACCACTGCCATGCATTTGGTGAATACCCTGGGGGCTGAGGTGAGCCCAAAGGGCAGGGCTCGAAATTGAAAATGACTGGCTCCCAGCCGGAAGCGCAGGTGATCTCTGGACGGTCTGGCCATCTTGATGTGGTAGTACGCGTCCTTGAGATCTATCGAGCACATCCAGTCGTCCTTCTGTAAAAATGGAAGGATCGATTGAAGCGTGAAGCGTGACCATCCGGAACTTTTCCTTCTTCACGAAGGTATTGAGATTGCTGAGATCCAAAATGGGTCTCCAGTCCCCTATCTTTTTTGGAACTAAAAAGAACCTTGAGTAAGTTCTGGATCCTTTTTGGTCCGCCGGGACTGGCTGAATGACTCTTTTTTTGAGCAGCTTTGAAATTTCTATTGCTGCTGGGCCTCACAGACGGGGTGGCACATCTGGAGACCTTCTTTGTTGGGGTGGAGTTGACATAAAGGGTATTTTGTATCCTCTGGTTACAATGCTTTTTACCCAGGAGTCTGAGGTGAGAGTTAGCCAGGCCTGTGGGTATAAAGCCAAGCGACCCCCGACTGCCTCCAGAGCAGGACAGTCGGGGCCCCCATTCAGGAGTGCTGGAAAGGCTTACCAGGGATAGTATCCCTGTTGCCTTGGTTCTGCGGACCCCCTCTGCCGCTGGGGCGGCATCTTCCATGTCTGCCCCCCCTCTGCCTCTGGGGGGGTTCACTCTGTGTGGCCTGGAAAGATCCCTGAGTTCTACGGAACCACATTTTTCCGCCTCGTTGCCCTTTGGGGTACGGTCTAGATGGAACGGAAAAACGGACTCCGAGAGCAGACAGAGTCTTTCCTTCCTGCTCACACCGAGTTAATGTCTCTTTCACTTTGGGCCCAAAAAGAGTGGCACCATCAAAGGGGGCATTGGCGAAAGAAGACTTGAAGGCTTCCGCAAAAGAGCACAGCTGCATCCAGGATTGTCTTCTTAGAGCAATCACTGAAGCTGTGGCCCTACTCGACCCTTCAGCCGCATACGAGATGAGCCTCATGGACGAGTTCATTACGGAGGTAAGGGTGTTAAGTTGTGCTGTTACCTTATCTGAAACACCAGCATCTGTGTTACCCTGGAGGGTATCTCTCAGCTCCTTGATGAGATCCCTCTGTAGTCATGTAAAATGTGTCAAATAGTTTAGCGAACGCATGGAAAAAATCGCTGAACTAAATACGCGCTTCCCGTATCTGTCCATAGTCCTAGAATCTTTATTAGGAGGATGAACAGAAGAGGAAGACTCCGACATCTCCTTTTTAGTGGCTGCGGCCACCACCATAGCGTCAACCGGGACTCCTTTGGTGAGATAAGTCTTGTCCTGGAGAGCGGTAATAAATTTACTTGGTTTTCGAGGGACCAGTTCCACTGTGTCTGGTGTCTCCCACGCCCTCCGAGCAATCAAATCCATTAACTCATCGAAGGGTGGAGTAACCCAGGAAGTAGAAGGTTGAGCACCAAATGCCTTCAGCAACACCGACTCATCCTCAGAGGGGGCTAGGGACTGCCAATCACCCCTCTGTTTTAATATCTCCAAGATTTCCGCAAATGAGACATCCTCGGAGGGGGATTTTGGGGACCCCTCTGACTCATCCAAGTCAGTGTCAGAAGTTAGAGATTCTTGTGGGGAATCTAAGTGCCTCCTCTTGCACAATCTTTTCCTCGGAACCTCATCAGAGGGAGATTCCGATGAGGCCTCCGAGGAACAGGGGGCATCCTCTGGGGATGGCTGAGACAATGGTGCTCCACGCTTTGGATGTGTCGTGGGAACAGAAACAGAGAATGGCTCTTTAAGGGAGGGAGAAGACGCATCCGATGAAGTGGTTGTTTGTGTAGACAAAACCTTCCTCATAAGGTCAAAAATCCCTGAACCTCGGGTCGAGGACTCCCCCGGTTCCGAAGAACATGGAAGAATCCGAGACACGGGGCCCATGGGTCTCGACCCCGAAGACGGAGCCGAGCCGATCTGCGCCAAGGCCCCGAGAGGGAGAGTCGGCACCGAAAGGTCGGTACGACTCTCGGTCCCAGAACCAAGGAGAGATCGTCGACTCCACGACTCACCTATAGGTTCAAATGGAGTAGAGGTAAATGGTGTCAATCATGCAATGGACGGTTTCGGCACCGAGGGCTCCACTATCATCGGCTCATCCTCTTCCAACTCCGAAGACTGGTTGGGTCTCGAAGGAGGACCTGTTGGAGATAAGAGAAGGCCTTCTAGTTTCGACACCAATTGGGAGGAAACTGCAATCAATTTGGAAAGGGCCATGTTCTCCATAAGTTTCTGCATGACACGATCCACATCAGTATCGGATAATGGTCTGGAAGATCGGGTGGAAGGGGCCGAAGATGGCAACGACCGAAGGATAGACGGTGGCGGTAGTTCCGACACAGGTTCCAAGACCTGGGGCTCAGTGAGAGATAAACGTTCGACGCTCGGCCCCGAAGTCTGTGGAACCGGCGAACGAACTTTAGAAGATGTACCCGGAGCCGATGACATGGGCTCTGACATCTTCGACCCCTTCGAGGACTTAGAAGCCTGGTCAGACTTGTCCAAGGCCTCCTGGAAGGCAGGCTTAAGAAGTCCCCTGTCAATAAGTTTCCTGCATCTATCTGTCATGACCCTCCCACTGAAGGAATGGCAAATAGAAAAATCCTCTTGCAAGTGGAGAGGGCCAAGACAGTAGATGCAGGAAGTGTGGTTGTCAGTGATGGACATTTTCTGTCCGCACTGACACCTTTTAAAACCAGACTTGGCTTTTTCAGACATAACAGTAAACTGTAAAGAAGAGAGAATTTAAAGTTTAATAATTTTAAGTTTAAAGAGAATTTACAGTTAAAGTAAGGGTAGGCCCCAAAAGGGAAACCTATAAAAAACTAACTACAATATACACACACACACACACACACTATAGTATAGAAAATAAAATATCAAAAAACTATAGGAGTATAAGAACTTTTGTAACAAAAAAAGACTATCATATCTGTCTAACAACAATTTCTCTGGTCCGAGCTCTCTGTAGCGATGTGACCCGTTGCAGCGGCAAACTAGATCTGAGTAATGGCAGGGAGGATTGTGGGATATAGCCTGGTCTCGAGCTTCTCTAAGATGCAGAGCTTTGCTATGCGGCCGACTCGGAGCCGAGGATCGGCTCCGAACCCGTGTGTAAGAACAAATGGCGAGAGTGAACACTCTCACATCTTATTCTTTATAAATAAAGGTCTCAAACAGGATCGCCTGAGAATACAACTTTACTTCCTGACATTGGAGACCAAACATCCTCTGCAAACACCCATGTTCCAAATCCAATTCTGCCTTCTCTGACCATTGTGTAAAGGCTTTTGTTCTTTCTGTAGGTTCTTTCTCCTGGCACAATGCTCATTACTGGTCAGAAGCTCCTACACAACATCCAGTCTGTCCTACGTTTCCTAGATGCATCTCTGCCAATTAAAAACTGGACGGCATCTGAATTCTTGTTTACAGCTTAATTTGTCCCCTGTAGTCTTGAAAGGATATGCTCTTCAACAGCAGAGTACATTGCTTTTAATTCTTTAGTCTTTTAAATAAAATTCTAGACCTGCCAAAACCACAAGCACTGTTGGTGATTCCCTGTTGGGTGAGGAAAGTGAATTTGTATTTTTTTTTTTGGTCTAGGAGTTGCATAAACTGACAGAGCTACTTTCTGTTTTACCTGCTCCATTTTGTCTTCCATTTTAAGAAATCTGCTTGGCCTGGTGTTTTAGTTAAATGTGGCAGATAAGACACTTAAATTACCTAGGCTGACATTTTACATGTTTTTTCCCCACTGGTTAAGTGTTTCTTGACTGATACTTAAACAGAGAATTTCTGTCTCTGATAAGACTCTAGGCCTACAAAAACAATATGCACTGTTGGTCACTCCCTGCTGGTTATCTGTCTTTTCTGATAAGACTGAAGGCCTGCAAAAAAATTATAAGTACTCTTGATGACTCCCTGCTGATAATTTTTCTGATCCACCCTTCCACTCCTTGATCTGCTTTTTAAACTTGGTGATTTTAAGCCACGCACCCTTACTGTACATTGAACATTATAAGCTCCTCCCTTTCTACACTGTTGAGTTATTTGCCATTCCTTGTGCTTATTTTGAAAAAAAAAATACATTTTGCCTTTTATTGTCCACTCTATTGATCTACTTCCTTTGACTTCTTTAGCTTGGATAAAGTAGTGTATTTTTTACACTCTAGCAAGCTCTTTTCTGTGTTTTTACATCAAAAGGACTGTGGGTTTTCCATCTAGTGGCAATGGGTAGCAGCCTGGTATGTATAGATTGGGGAATCACACTAGAGATTCCTGCATGTAGTTGTTTTATTGGCTGGAGGGCTTATTAATCAGCATACCTTGTTTTCAGTGCCTTTATAAATAATGCAAAACTGAGGGGCTCTTGGCTCACTTCTTCAAAACAAAATAAGTTTATTGAATAATCACACTTTTATAAGCTGTTTAAAGTACACTGCTGTTATCTTGAATTACTTATTGCTTTTCCTTAAGTTTAAGGTTGTCTGTTGTAACATTTCACGCCAGACATTATTTTACTGTGCTTTTACATTAGGAGGACAGGGATTATTCATATAGTAGCAGTAGGTGTTTACCTGGTCTATCTGATTTGGGAAGCACACAAAAGGGCTCTAAGTGTAGTCATTCTATTTTCCAGAGGGCTGAGTAGTCAGTTTTATGTATTTCCAGTGCTGGTATAAATTTGGCACATTTGCATGGAGCTGCTGGCTGTGCCAGTGTCCTGTGCAGATGCAAACATCTTGAAACACTGATTCGTTTCATTATACACACATTATACTGTGAACGTTTACAGTGCTATTTATTGCTTTTTTGCACTTCTCTAAAGTTTAAAGTTGCATTTTCAAACTGCTTTAAGGGCTGCTGTTCTGCAATGAAATGCATTGTATTTAGTGTTTCTTAGTTAGTATAAGGCATCTTTTTGAGGTTACTTAACACCTGGGGTCCAAACCAGTAATTTTACATTAAGAGGGACAAAGTCTGCACTCTTGGGGCAGGTGAGGGTTGACTTCATCTATCTGAACTGGAAATTGTTGGTAAAATGTTCAAAGTATGCTTACCTGATTAGCCTTAGGGCACAATTAGTGTAAACTTGCTTTTTTCTGATTGTATATAAGCCTCACATTTGCAGGAATTAGACGTTTTGTGCTTACCATAACTTGGTATCTATGTTGTCCATTCATTCTTCCTCAAGACTGGGTTACAAATCCAATCCTCGGATCTGACTTGGCTGCATTTTTACAGACTTGGGTTCCAGCATCAAGCTCCTCCCACTACCCACAATTCTCCACACTGCACTAAACCTCCTCAGATTGAGTTTGTTGCTGACATATTCTTATAAGCTAAAGACATTTAATAAAGAATGGGAGAAAAGGAAAAGGAAATAGCAGTAAATGAGATCTGAGGAGGATGAGTACAGTGTGGAGCATTGTGGGCTGTGGGAGGAGCTCGTGGCTGGAACCCAAGTCTGTAAAAACGTGGCTTTGCCAGATCTGTAACCCATTTGTGAGTAAGAATGAAAAGGACAACATCAGATGCTGCTCTTCACACAGCACTGATTACTGGTGCCTTGTATACATGAAATCACCAGAAGTTGAAATTTTCCAATAAAATTCACATCAGAGCTTTACCTTAGTCCATGTTACTCATGAGACAACTAGTCTGTGTGGTGAGCAGCATTTATACATTTAGTTAGGACTATTTAGGTCTACCATACCTTATTATAGCACTTAGGATTATGTGCCACTCAGAGAGCATCTGGCTTCGCACTGCAAAGCATTGCTGATTAGGGTAGCTAAAGATTACATCAAGTAAGCACCCTTCCCCCATCTGGTTACAAGCACACTCCATTTCTATCCTTTCAAGTACACATTAGGACCTGCATGGATGGGCAATTTCTTACTACTTTTGCATCCAGTTTGGTGGACATGGGCATCCTGAAGCAATGTATTGTCTTACGTACACTGACAACCACTTAATTCTCGGACAGACAAATACAATAAGTGAGAGAGGTAGTTACACATTGATACTGGAGGTTATACTCTCACATACAGACAAAAAAAGCAACAAACAGGTTATCAATGACTCACACACATTACTAACTGCACCTGCAAAGGACCACGTACACAGACACACACATGTGGAGGTTTCCACATGTAACTTACCCAAACCTCAAAGGCCTCTTAGGTGCAGTCCTCAGAAACTGTGCATGCATGCAAACAAGACAATTCTCATCACAACACAAAGCCACATCTCAATGTGTCTCAACTGCCAAGCCCATAAGGCAAAACAATCCACAACCCAATATTTTGGTCATAGGAGACTCCAATGTGAGTCATACTGATGTCTCTTACCAGGCAAGATAATGGTAATGTTACATTTAGTTGCCTGTCAGGGGCCAGGATTTGCCAGATCATGCAAGCACTCAGGTCACTTAACACCCAAGTACCAGTATGACTTGGTCATAGTCCATTTGGACATGAATGACCAGAGATGTACCTCCTTGGACAATATGCAGAGAGACATACTTGACCTCTCAGAATGTGCATCACAGTCAGGTATGGGCCTAGCATTGGACATCGTTCTACCACCTCCAAGGATATTGCTAGAATACCAGCAGAAAATGACAGATTTCAACAATTGGCTTAGCTACTGGTGTCATTCCAAAGGGGTCCAATACTTGTCAGCCTGGGAGGACATGGTTGACAGACCATGCTGCTTTGCCAGGGATGGTCTTCATGTCACCTCTGGGCTTTCAGATATTGGCCAAAACATTATCCACCACTATAGTGCCTTTTTTAGGCACTACCAGACAGACAAACCTTCAAACATAACAAAAGCTACTAAAGACAAGCTAAAGGTGTTACGACTCAATTCTACGAGTTTCAACAAGAAACCTAACCCTGCTAGAATACTGATGTCTGTGCAGTTACTGAAACATGGTTCAAAGCCACAGAAAGCACTCTGGCAGTGCATGGCTATAAAACCCTTCATACATTCCGATCCATTGAATATGAAATAGCAAAAGCCTCTATCTACATAATGGACAAGCACACACCAAAATCAGTCAAACAATATGACATGTTGAGCTACTCCAAGTCCAATTAACCAAAGGAAAAATCCATTACCATACTTTTGTTAGCTACAGATCCCCCATCATGAACCAGGAAATCCATATATCAAAACTGAAGTTAGTATTACTCACTATCCAACCCGATACCATACTCATGGCCGATTTTAACTGCCCTTCCATTTATCGTGAGGCATACATAACCACTAACATGCAGGTCCAAAGACTTTCACTTTGTAAATTCAAATGCCCTGGAGCAGCTAGTCTGCACTCCCACTAGGAGATCAAATATTCTAGATCTGGTGCTCAAAAATATGGGAGATTGCTGCACCCCCCCATGTGATGTCTTCATTAGTAAGATCAGATCACAAACTGGTATCCTTTGATATAAAGGTGAAAATAGACCACCTAACCCCAAAAATGTTAAGAACTTTTCTAAGGTAAATTACCCCCTATTAAGGGATGGCATAATTAGTTTCTAAGCTCCCCCAAATCCAGAAAACACAGAAACTTATGCAGAGGTGTATACAAATGCCCTGTACAAACATATAAACAACAGCATAGAAATGGCAATACCAGGCAAAATAAACCCAGGTCAAACCACAAAAACAAGCCACCCTGGTGGACCCCTGGAATTAATAGGTTGTACAACAAAAGAAAAAAAATCCTGTCCAGAAGTAACAGCGAATGTGCACATCATAGTAAAGAAGTTTCTCATTAGTCTAAACAGGCAAATCAGGGAACTAGTCAAGTCCCTGAAAACAGACTTTGAAGTAAAAATAGCCTCCAAAGCTAAGGGTAACCATAAGGCATTTTTCAGTTATGTCTGTAATCTTAATGGCAACACCCAACAATGTGAGCAATTAGTTGTAGATGGAATCACCTATACTCAGCCAGAAGATACAGTAATGTACATTAACTGTTTGCTCTAAGGAACAGTGTCCCCTCAACTCATCAGTCCATATCAATGATCATTTATCAATGATGGTACAATGACAAGCCACATCAATAATCATCTAACAGCGATTACATAAATGCCCTTCATTTTCCACACACATCTTGCTTCCCTTTCTCACTTTGCCTGTTAGAAACCAAGTAAACAACATAATGACTCACTACTGGATGGAATATTTAATTAATTCTGAATGTAGTTTTGAGGCAAATATTTTTTTTGACAGTCTCCAAAGTAGATAACCAGCAGCATATACCTCCACAATTGGAAGATCAACTGATGATCAGTCTTTTCTTCTCTTTTAATGGCAGATGGTGACAGATTACATACTCTACCATTTATATGAATTTAACATTCCACTTTCTGTTCATTCTTCCCAATTCCCCTTCTTCCGAGAGTACTACAGTATCTCAAACGTCTCTGTATTGTCTCCAACATCCATTCCAAAAGCTCATTCAATTGATCGAAAAACCTCTTCAAGTAGTAGTACTTTCACAAATCCCTGAAATTAGCTACATACATCACCTCTTCATTCCCAGCCTTTCTTATTCAAGCAGACTTCTACACATCTTTCTGCCACAATTTCATATACAGACATGCTTAATCATCCCTTCTGGTCTCTAACAAGAAAAGCCTCAGCTCCACTAATCTGAAATCATATCTTTTCCCTGTGTACCACATACCCTTCTGCTGTCTTTCTTCTGCATTTCTTTCAGCAGCATACTGCCTTATGAACCTAGAAAAATAAAAATATCTCACCCCATGGCATGCATAATTGTAGATAGCACTGAAGGTATGGCTTGGCAAAGCCTAATAAAGCATATTTACTTTCTGCTTCTGGAGTCTATCTCACTGAAGAATCAACCTAGCATTCCATTCTTTGCCACAGCCTTTCCATGCTGCTCCTATTTGTCCAATCCAGTAATGATAATTTCCAAGACCTATTTATACACTCTTCTGCTAATCATTTAATTTAGCATCCACCTTTGTGGCATATCCAGAAACCAGCCTTAGCAGTATCCCAATAGTCACTTTCTTAAAGAGAAACTTCTCTCCCACACCTGCATCTTACACTTCAATCAAGCTACAACCCAATTCTTCCAATTTCTTCAGTTTTCTTATCAACCACTTGCACAATACATACACAAAGACCCTGTTACGTCCACATAAACCATATGCACTGGCACTCCACTGTCATTCTCCTGCATCCAAAGTACAAAAATGGATCAGATTTGATGAACAACTCCTTCTGGCCATGCACACATGTTGGTTATTACCCTAGAGACTGCTATCTTCTAGGACTTATTACTCTTGGGCCAATCTGACTGCAGTTCCTTGGATGCTTCCTGCCTCCCAAAAATAAGACACTGCTGGCAAGCCAGTAAAAAATCATTTTAAGACTTCTGTAAGGAAGGTCATCTGGTTCCTAAGCTTTATCCTTCCACACTGCAAATTGCTCACCTTCCACCCCCCTTTCCTTTCCATCCTAGTCTCCACATCTGTAGCTATCTCCACTACACCCTATCTACACCCCCCAGGATGGTACACTGCCTATTTGTACATCATCTACCATTTTTTCATTAATGCAAAGAAGCATTCCTCATTTTTGTTTGTTCCATGTCTTTTTTGACATTGGTTACATCTTTACGCAGCCTGTACAGATCTATCCCCTTCTTTTTTCTGCAATATGCCTCCAGAAGCCATTTTTTCTTTTATTATGGATCTTGTGTTATGAACACAGCCAGCCTATTTCCTGATACACATATAAATTGTGTCAAAATGACACTGGAAATAAAACTACTATTGTTGCTTATCTATGTCTTGTTTGTTTTACACTATCTAGAAGCATCTGACAAAAAAGTAAACTCAAATCATAGCATAAAAAGAAAGCAGCACTGTTAATAAAAACAGAAATAACACAAAACTCCTGCAGATTAGAATGTGCATTGTTGTGTCAATGTCATGCATCATAAAAATGGTTCCACAGTTTAAATGAAGTAGCAATTTCCAAGATGAATAATACTTCTCTCGACAAAACCTGGAAGTCCATTCCAAAACACTACACAATGGGAAGAAAGTGACTGCAATACAGATGAAGAAAACAGATGAAATGAGCACAACTAAGTGGTGCATTACCTGATATCACTCTGTAGGAAAAGACCTTTGTTTCTCATGTTAGCAGAGCTCCCCAGACAACAAGTCACTTCTCCATAATCCTGCATGATCCTGATCATCTCACACATTGCTAGAAGGAAGCCATAAGAGTAAGGATAAATGGTCATACGTATCTAGAGTTATAAAACAAATACTACTCACCCCACAGAAAAGTAACATTTAACCTTTTATCTTTCAAATCATGACATTTAACCTAATTCACACACAAAACCAACGGGCTGAATTCTAACTTTACAAAGTGCAAATATGTAGCATTCATATAATTAATAAATATTAATTAATATTTGTTTTATTCAGATACAAGATAACATGCCTCAAACAAACTCAACAAGGTATGCCTGAGTGTGTACCTTCTTTCTTGGTGGGTGTGGTCCCCTGAAGTGCTAGCATATGGTTATCACTGATTTCTAAAACAATGCCAGCAGCAATAGCAGTCAGTTGGCCTAAGGGTACAAAGCTATTTAACACTGAAGACAGAAGTGTAGATGGAATTTCTGGGACTGTTACTCCTGTAACATGTTTATACATCAACTGTTATAATGCAGTTTCTACCTCAGACGTTGTCTATTTCTGGACAGTGTAGTTTTTCAGTATAGAGGTGAACATTTGCAAGGTTTAAACCAGTGAGTCTATGAATTACATGCATTATCTCATACTTAGAAAATTAAGTGGAAATTTGTGGCAGCCATGGAACCAAGAAGAAAAATATTCCAATGTGACAGCAAGAACCCTAAAAAAGGACTGGTAGTGGGGAGACAGAAAACAAAGGCAGCAGTAATCAGAGTTGGTGGGATAAAAGGTTATAACAAATAAACTCTTTAGTTGTCAGACTACTTTCTTGCAGTAGCTAAAGGTCAGAAAACAAACTGAACTGATTTTTGTTGTGTGTGCATCCAGAAACACAATCGTAGTATAAAAAAATGCATGTATAAGGGCCCAGTTGCTACTGCACATAACACATATGCAATATGTGAGCATATAGCAGTAGATTTTTAATAATATTGGTTGCAGATTCTGATAATTATTCTGAAACACATTTTCAAATATTACCCAATATACATACTTTTGACAATTTATAGCATGACATCTAGTACGTATTAAAAGATGGTATGTGGAACTTCCACAGTAGAGTACTTACTTTCTGGCGTGCAGTCTGTAAACAGAGGTACAAGTAAAGGCACATTATCAATATTCTGAAGGTGTGGTCTCACTTGATGAATTCCCCTAGGCAGTTTAGCCTATATAAAAGAAAGGCACAAAAGTGAAAAACTTGCCCAGAAGAGGTATATCTCAAACTCAAAATCAGTACATACAAGGATTAGAAGTCTTTTCAGAATGGCTACTATTCTGTTCAAGCACTTAGGCAGCAAAATGTTAAGAAGCTTAAATATAGAAACAGGTAAGAATTAATTCAATTTACTTAAATGAAAACAGAAGATGCACTCATCAATGATTGACTCATGCCAACAGCAGAAGCCCAGTGGGACATCTTGAGACCGACAAAGATTGGATTTATGGGTGTCCGGACATGGACAATAAGTTAAATAATTTAATTTGAGAGGATTACAACAAAATCAATGACCCCCATGCATTTAGATTTTTCAAACATAATGTGTCCTCATACTGATGCTGAAGTGATCCAAACAGCTTTAGGAACAGTTAATGGATTTTGTACTATGGGCTCAGATCACATTCCACGCTCACCTGTAATCAATTTATAAAGCCATTGGATGATATATTCAAGTTTTCACCAAGTGTTACAAACGTAGGGAATCACTAACATTTAATACATAGCATAGTCTTACACTACAAGCCAATAAAGCTAGCATACATCTTGGGTAAACGTTTTTAACAATACCTGCTAAATATATATTAAAAACAATCACACTGCTATGCAGCTTGTAAGGATATGGTACAATGTGGGCTTTTTAATGGCTGTTTAGTATTTACTTACTTTTTAATGAGTTTTAAATTCTGCTAATGGTCAAAACCTATCAGCTCTGGCACTCTGGACCTCAAAGCATCCTTTTATTTACATAGTACTTATTAACCATTTTCAAAACTATAAAGATAAACATTAATAATGGTTTATATTTACTTTCCAATCATTTTTTTTGTAATTAAAAATGTTTCAAGTGTTTACATGGTTAAACCCAGTGTAGCCTTGTCCATAACAGATTTTTTAGGATCAAGATTAGGGTATTTTAGGGTTTCTGAACAGTCTAGTGAGTTTGTGATGCTGCCCATTCATTTTGTACACTTTCAGAATTCTTCTCATTAACTTCATCATGTCAATGCTGAAGGCCTTTTTGGTACAATACTGTGTTATCTTCCACTGTTTGGGTATAGTTGATTGAACTACACCCAGCACCTAATTCACAAACATTCCATGAAGTTTGTTTTTTCCCCTAAAATATCACAACCCATGTACTGCAAGGCATCTCCTAAATATATATTATATTAACAGAATCAAAAACACATGTATATTGTCAAATGTATGATAATTAAATTTGCAGCATTTTGCAGCTACATTCCTTTCTTCCCTAAACATTTTTAATGGAGTTAATGACACCTAACTAATAGCCTTACATGCTGATCCAAAATACATGGCTATTTTTCTGGTACTTTTTTGGACCTGAATAACAGAAGTATGTTAAAAAATAAAAAAAAAGACAGCTGGGTGCAGAAGACCCAGGATTAAAAAATGTGCGCAATCCTGGTAGGTGCACTGGTGCCAGGACTGCAAAAAATGATAGTGTAGACTCCTCAAGACACAGAAACAATCCTACAATAGGGTTAGGCCCAGCACAGAGGGAGGATGGCTCCTCTGTTGCAGAAGGAAGTAGCAGTCCACAAAAATCACAAAAACTGATGAGCCAAAAAAAAAGCCTTAAAGATGACCGAGTGGACTACTGAAGATAAGAAAGAAGTTATGTATTGTTATTATTAAGCAAGAAGCCCAGAATTTCCAGACAGAAGATATACAAAAAGATTGAGAGAGAAATTAGAGGAAATAAAAATACTTCCACAAGAAAAACTGTCAGAAGCTTCAAATAAAATGCGTTCATTAATACAACAGATTTATGAAAAACATTACATAAACCAAGAAATCTTGGGCCGTTTGGAAAAAGAAGCGACTGAGGAAATGCAAAAATATAAATAAAAATCTAGAGGCTTTAAATAATAAATATGGGCATGGGAAAGACAGAGATCTGATATAGTGCAATATTTACGCAGAGGAGAAAGCTAAATCAACACAAAAAAGGCAGCCTCAAAGATATTTGAAGAGAAATACAGCCAAAGGCATCCAGATATGGAAAATTTCAAAATAAAAAAAGATCAGAGAGGGAACACGGAACAGAAGATTAGTAAAGTAGAAGTAAAAAAATAAATAAAAGATGAAGTTATGGAATACTTGCAAAGTGAAGGATTTGGTGCAGAACAAAAATTACATCACAGTATGATGAAATAATGAGTCCTCAAAGTAAGAAGAAACAGGAGGAGAGGGAGACATCTGAAAAAGAAATATGGACATGGGGAAAGAAAGAGAGATTTAATATGCAATACTTATGCAAAGGAGAAAGCAAAACTAATCAATACAAAAAGAGCAGCACCAAAGATATTTGAAGAGAAATACAAGCAAAGGCATCTGGACATGGAAAAATTTACAATACAAAAAATAAGAAAACAAAGAGGAAAAGTAAAAAAAAAGAGGATAAGCAATGGAGAAGTTAGAGAGAGAGAAACTCAGGTTATGGATTACCTGTGAAGTGAAGGAATTAGTGTTGAAAATGTAACTCGGGTAGCATTACAGAAGGATACAGAAATGGCTCCCCAAATTAAGGAGAAACCAGCGGAGTAGGAAACATCTGATCAGCTGCCATATAAAGATATACAGGTACAAATGTTCAGTTGGAGCTGCATAGCAAGGAAAGTGACAAGAAGCAGTGGCAACTCTGACACAGTCAATGTTGTGGGCTGATAGGCCCGTGATTTCCCATATGAAAGAGCAACGAAAGACACAGGATGAAACTGAAGAGAATGTGGCACAGGAAGATGCTCTGGAACTTTCTATAGAATGCCCGTAGGAAATGCCCGTAGGAAATGGAGAACAAAGAATATGGCCTCAGTTTAGAAGAAAATGACCTAAGAGAAGAGTTGCTTGATTTAACAGAAATGGACAGACATATTAAGATCAATGAAAGAAATAGATTACAGTCAATAAAACCCAAAAAGGTTGATAAAACAAGTGAACACGGTAATTAGGATTGTCCACAGAGATTCATGTGATATAACAGAAGTAAATAGGATATATGCCATTGTGCAGCTAAATTAATAACAAATGGTAGTAAGGGAAAGGAAGGAGAGAAATCAAATGTCATCATGGAAATATCGAAGAGAGAAAACTATAAAGCAATAAAGACAAGAAGTGTCACTGTCAAAAGAGTATAGACGAGGGAACAGATCAACAAAAATATTCAAAGACGTGATAAAAGCAATCCACAGTATTAGAGCTGATCAGGATCTATCGTGCACTATTGCAAATAAACTGAAAATATCACAGGCACAAAAATTTAGAAGCTATGCAGATAAATATAAAAGAAAGGTACAAAATATGTGATTTAGTGATAATCCAAAAAAGTTTAATAGAGAATTGGGAAACAAGGCTAAAGGAATTGAAACACCACCAAAAAAAGAAGAAATATCTATATTTTGGAGAAATTTCTATGAAGATCCTGTGGAACACAACAAAGATGTTAAATAGAAGAATTAAAAGAAAGAATAAGAAGTTAAAATGTACAGGATGTGAAATAGGATGAAGTATTGGCCAGAGATATTGAAACAAAGTTAAGAAAAGTTCCTAATTGGAAAACCTCAGGCCCAGATGCAGTATCTAACCTTCTGGCTAAAAGTATTAACATCTTTATATGAAGATTTAGCCAGGAGTAAGAACTATTTATATGCACACCCCCCACAGACACCAGCCTGGTTAACAGTAAGAAAAATAATACTCCTACTTAAGAGCGAACCTGCAAGTTATCCTAAAAACTATAGACCAAGAACTTGCCTTCTGACTACCTACAAACTATACACTGGAATTGATGCCAACAGCATTTATAATCATTTACAAGAAAACTCAATCATAGCAATACAACACAAGGTAACAAAATAAAGTCATATGGGAAAAAAAGGATAATTTATTGTTAAAGTCATAATGGAGAACTGTAGAAAGGGGAAGAATCTAAGTATGGCATGGATAGACTACAAAAAAGCATTCAACAGTCTCCCACATTCATGGATAAAACAGTGCTTAAAAATGTACAAGATACACCCTACTCTAATCAATTACATTACAGCATCCATGAAACAGTGGCAAACCACTCTGCAGCTAAGTCATGATAAAGGACAATTATTATACCAGGGACAGAAATCCAAAGGGGGATATATTCCAGGGTGACTCTGTCTCTGCTGCTTTTTTGTTTTGCCCTTAACCCATTAAGCTGTCTACTTAACAGATTCAGTCATGGCTACAAATTGGCTCCCAGAAAACAAACAAGTGCAAAGACTGCTCACAACTGTACTATGTTCATTGTGTTTTACTGCTGCAGTCCTTACAAAATGGGTTGATTCCCAAAGCCCAGGAAAAAAACAAAAGGGAGGAGGAACACCCACTGTTTAAAGGTTGGTAATGATGCCCTGCAACACTGCAGTGGCAAAACCAGCCCTGGACTTGGAAAACAAGGGTAAATTGTAATGTTTAGTGAAAGTGTGGACAGAAGTCCAGGTAGTTGCTTCTAGAATGTCCCTAGTAGGTACACCTCTTAAAAAAAGCTGCTGAGGTAGAGGCTGCTCTGGTAGAATGGGTCCTAATACTCTGAGGAGGAACCTTGCCATGCTGTAAGTAACAAAAGTGAATACAATGAGCAATCCACTTAGAAATGGTCTGTTTAGAAATAGCTTTGCCCTGAGCTCCAGGAGCAAAACTGACCAACAACTGATCCGACTTTCGAAAAAGTTTAGTCCTGTCCAGGTAAAATCTAACCTGTCTATGCACATCCAGGGAATGCAGTAACCTTTCCCCTTTATTCTGATGATTAGGAAAAAAGGTAGGTAGGTGGATAGACTGGTTAAGAGTCAGGCTAGAAACTACCTTAGGCATAAAGGAGGGATTAGTTCGAAGAAAAACCCGATCCACATGGAAGATGATAAAAGGCTCTACTGCCATTAAGGCCTGCAGCTCAGAAACTCTTTTATCTGAAATAATAACCAAGAGAAATGCAGTTTTCCAGGAGAGAAACTTCAGGTCTGCTGAGGCAGCTGGTTCAAAAGGAGGCAGAGTAAGGTTCTCAAGTACAAAATGAAGATCCCAAGCAGGAGTAGGTGGCCTTCTGGGAGGCTTTAAATTGCTAGCTTTCCTGAGGAACTGTTTCATCAATTTCATCAAGGGATGAGAGAAAATGGGATGCTCAAAGAAACAATGAGCAAAATAGCTTTAGCATGAATCTTGACAGAATACAAGGAAAGTCCACCATTAAGCAAGCCTACCAGAGAGTCAAGAATAAGAGGAAGAGTAGGTTGAGAAGGGTCTTCCCCTCTAGTCTGCATTCAAATGGAAAATCTTTTCCACTTATCTGTGTAAGATTTCCTAGTGCTAGGCCTCCTGGCCTCACAAAGGACCTCAACCACCTGTTTGGAAAGGTTTAAATTATGAGCCAAGCCACCATATGCAGAGTCTGAAGATGAGAATGCAGAATTTCCCCCCCCTCCTGAACCAAGAGATCTGGTATCAGGGGAAGATGCCAAGGCTGAGACTGGAAGAGACAGCAAAGTAGTGGATACCAATGTTGTCTGGGTCAGTCTGGAGCTATGATGATGGCCCTTGTTTTTTCATCCCTTAACTTTAACAACACTCTGGGAAGAGGAGGCAGAGGAGGGAATGCATAGATCGAGAGCTGTGTCCAGGGGAAGGAAAGAGCATCCACTTTCCAAGCTTTGTTGTGAAGATCCCTATTGCAAAAGGTTGGAAGAAGGTGGCTGGTTGGAGATGAGAAGAGATCCACCTGGGGAGTGCCCCAATGCTGCATGATGAGATAGAAGATGGTCTTATTTATTTGCCATTCGTGAGGATCCAGGACCTGCCTGCCTAGGTGTTGAGCCTTCCTGGAAGAAACTGAGCTATCAGATGAATGCCCATGGAAGCTGCTATGAACCATAGTATCATGCTTTGTCTCCATAGGGGGTAAGAGTGAGTCCCTCCCTGCTTTTTGATGTACCACATGATTGTGGTGTCTGTCCTGACCAGAACAGTACCAGGAGAGAGAAGATGCTTGAAAGCCATCAAGGCCTGCTGGACTGCCATCAATTCCTTCAGATTTATGTGAAAATTAATCTGTTGAGAGGTTCAAGTCCCCTGAATGCATCTACCCTCCAGATGTGCTCCCCAAGTGTAGTCCGAGGCATCTGCGGTGAGAGTCTGGCTGGCAGGAGGTGGACAGAAAGGCAGGCGTTTGTTCTGTGCACAGGCCATCGCCCACCAAATGAACTCCGTCTGCAGGCAAGGAATCAGAGGAAGTATCAAGTCTAAATCCTGAGTGTGTTGACACCAAAGGTTTTTGAGGTACCACTGTATTTTCCTCATATCCAGTCTGGCATATGGAATCATCAGAATACATGCAGGAATTGCCTTGCAGAGAGAGCTGGGTCATGCCTGCCAAATTTGTGAAGTAATTCAAAAGATCCATTTGTTTCTCTTGAGGGAGGAATACCATCTGGGCACCTGTGTTCAGGCTCACTCCCAGGAATACAATCTCCCGGGTGGGTACCAATTTTGACTTCTTTTCAATGATGGTGTAGCCCAAAGAGGTGAGAAGGTTCTTTACAAAGCCCAAATCCTTTTGAAGTTGCTCTGGAGAGTTTGCCTGAATAAGACAATTGTCCAAGTAAGGGTAAATTTGAATGTTTCTTTGCCTGCAAAAAGCAATGACTGGAGCCAGGCATTTTGTAAAAACTCTGGGAGCAGTACATAAGCCAAAGGGCAGTGCAGAGAACTGGAAGTGCCTGTTCCCCACCCTGAAGCGAAGGAACTACCTGCAGCTTTCCCTTAATGGGATGGGCAGATAAGCTTCTTTGAGATCCAAAGTCACCGGCCGGGAATCCTTGGCCAGCATTGGCAGCAACTGCTGAAGAGTGAGCATTCTGAATTTGGGAATCACCAGAAAAGTATTTAGAATGGACAAATCCAGAATAGGGCGCCAGGTGCCCCCTTTTATGGGAACCAGGAAAAGTCTTGAAAACCCTGGCCTATCTGTAGTGCAGGAACTGGCTCTATTGCTCCCATATTGCTCCCAGGTTTAGCAAAGAAGAAACTTGTTTTTCTGCTTCTGCCCTTTGATGTGGGGGATATCTGGGTATCCTTGGTGGACAGGGAAGGTGTGAAAGGAGAACTTGTAGCCTTGGGATACTCTTTTGAGCACCGATTTGTCATCTGTGATGGTGAACCAGACTTCTGCAAAAATGGCTAACCTTCCCCCAAAGGAAACCCTGGGCCCACAGAGGCAGGCAGGGAAAGGCCGGAGTCATTGGGAATGCTTGCTTTGGGATGTTTGCTTAGAACTCCCCAATTTTGAAGAGGAAGCATGCCAGTGCTTAGCCTTTTGAGGGGTGGAAGTCTGTCCCCTTGAAGACCTGTAACCCCTAGGCCTAGAGCGATCCTGTTTACTAATTCTTAGAATGGTAATGTCTACTAAAATGAGGAGGCTGAACTTGCAGAAAATTCTTAACAGTTTGCATAGATTTGGCCTTGCCTCCAACTTTTTCAACACCTCTTCTGCTTTGCTACCAAAAAGATTGTCCTTGTGCAAAGGCACATCCAGTAATTTAGATTTGACAGGTTCAGAAAGGGGCTGTTCCCTGAGCCAAGCATGTCTTCTAATGACAGAACTAGTGGCTGCTGCCCCAAGAAGCCTCCAAAGTGTCAAAACCACAATGTAGAGAATGTTTAGTGACAAGAGTGGCAGAATTCAATAAATCTTGCATGTCCTTACTCTCCATCAGGAAAGGAACACCAGCGATTTTAGCCTTAATGGCCTCCAAAGTATGCTGCTGATACTTAAGCATATGAAAAAGACAATTAACAGACCTAATAGCCAGGGTGGAAGAAGTATAAACCTTTTTACCCCATCTATCTAAGGCCCTAGATTCCCTGTCAGAATGAACAGGATTTTTAGCAACCGTGGCTTTAACACCCTAAGGGCCCTGAGAAATAAACTCTGGATCAGCAGTAGGATTCTTGAAAAGGAACTGATGAGAATCAGGAACTCTATAATACCTGTCATGCTTTCTGGGAGCAGGAGTAACAGAATTAGGAGTCAAAGAATTCTCCATGAAAACATCATCAACAACTTCCAAAACCGGAGGGATAGCCAAAGAAATCCAAGAATTCCCTAATCTGTTTCTTAGACTGAGGGTAGTCCTGACTTTCCCATTTGAAATGTTCCCTAAGAGTATTCAGAGTATCTCTAAAAGAAAACTCTTCTGGAGGGAAGGCAGAACGGATGGAGTCTTCTATATCAGAATCCTCAAAACCAGAAAAAAGTTGAGAGTTTCCCTCTTCAAAAGTAGAGTTGCTGGAAACCTGAGAGTCTGAGGCAGACAAAATAATTCCCTAGCCCTCTTAGGAGGAGGAGGCTGAGAGCCCCTGATAAGAGTCAAGAGATCACTAGCCATTTTAATCATCTGAGACTAAGGCATTTGAGGGGACACCGGCGCCTGCTTTGGAGTAGATTTTTGGCTGGAAGGCCTGCTAGAAAGCCGGAGGGACTCAGGAGGCCTAGCCACCGTGGTAGTCTGAATCAAGGTCGTCTGTCTGGATCTGGTTTCCGGGCAGAGGAAAGAGGCCTCAGAAGCCGGCACCTGCATAGCTGCTCCGGATCTGACTGGCAGAGGGTCAGAAGATGAAGTGGAAGCCTGCGGTATGGAGAACTCAGAATAGGCCTCCACAGACACCTGCTGCTGAACATCTGCGGACTGCAGAGGCACAGAAAGTGCCTCACTGACTACCGCTGGGCTGACAACCAACTTAAGAGGGATGTCATCGGCTAATTTGACCCTAAGCCTGTCACGGTCCTTTATCCTTGTGCTTCTTAGGAACATCTGAAGTCGGGAGATCAGAAGATGCCATACCGACGAACTTAGGCCAAACTCCAAAATACTTGAACAAAATCCTAACTCTACGGCGTATGGTACGCGGGTTGAAAGAAGCAGAGTGAACACAATTAGGGACATCGTGCTCAAGGCCCAAACAAGTAATAACAACAGGAGTGAAAATCATGGTGCAGAATTTGTTTTCTACAGGCAAGATAGTTATTAACTTACTCTGACATTCGTTAAAGCAAGAAAAGAGGGTCCCCAATGGGGTACTTATCTGAGAATCTCTTCAACTAAGCAGTCGGAATACAAAAAAGAAGGTACTCGGCCGACTGGCACTCGTGCAAAATGCTTCTGCTTCGGGCTCTGCGGTAAGAAAGACTGAGGAAATGGCATTGGCTGCCTTCCTTTGTACCTGACGTCAGGCCTAAACTGAAGGCAGCCGACATCATACACCAAGGACTTTTGTACTCTGGCCGACTGTGGGCTATCGGGAGCCGGATAAACCATTTTGTAAGGACTGCAACAGTGAAACACAATGAACATCAACAGTTCTTATAAAAAAAGAATTTACAATACTACTTAGTTTACCGATACATGTCTAACTCTGTACCAATTGCAGGAGTTGTCATTACTGGGCACATTGTGGGTGCTACAAAGAGCACTAACATCAAAGACTGAAACAATATTAATTTCATGAACTTAAACATAGGAATGGGGTCCATTTCTGCCATGATATTAAAAACCCAAAAGAGTTGGAAAAATTAAAAAAAGAGCATAACAGAAGGGAATTGTTCATTCTTTACCACCTGACATCAGTCCTAGCTGATTGCTTCAAGTGGAAAAGTATCACTAACTTATTAGTCAGACATCTGCAAAAAACTTGTATAAAAACTAGTATTCCAGTTGCAACAAGGATTTATAAGGGGTAACAAGGGAGTGGCGCTATTGCTTTTGTGTCCAGGTATGGTCCAACTCTGTAGACACAAACATCATAATATTCTTATGGTAGCTCTATTTTTGGAGTTACAGAAGGCCTCTCAGCAGACCCTTTTATGTGAGCCTTTGGCATCTAATGCACGTCTGTGAGCAAATATAAAGTCCTGTACAAGCAGCCATTAGCATATGTTATAGCAAATGGCATCTCCTCAACCCCCACCCCCCTGCCTGCTGACAAGAGATAACAGGGATGCCCATCACAACCCATACCTTTCACCCTCTCTATCAAGAAACTTGCAGCTCACTTGCAGCAGTATTTATCCTCCACAGAGTATCCCTATGGAGTATGGTATGGTCTACACTTCTACATAGTTGTGGATGACAGAGTGCCATGTCTGGCAGATCTAATACACATTTTACCATAGGTCTTAAGGACCCTAGAAAATTCTGGCAGAATATCTGGTCTAAAATGAAAATTACAAAATCCATCATGTTTCCTCTAGACAATTTAGTTAAATATCTGCTACTAATGCACCCACCAGATGTCCCTCAGCAAACTTAACAACTCATGTATATATGGCTTTATTTTAAGCTCACTAACTTCTTGGTGATTAATAGTATTCCCTTATTGATGCAGCTCAGACAATCTCAAAATGGTAAGGGTTCAAATTTTCCTTTTAAAAGAAGGTGGCTGTAATCAAAACAGTTTATCTTCAAAAATAAAAATTGGCCTCAGTTACACAGCTCTACCTATCCCCAATAAGATTTTCTCCTCTTCTCTTCATGAAAGGATCATTCTCAGACAGTTGTAAGGAAGAAATTATTTCTTCATGCAGTGGAAAGGTTTGCCAGATCTGCACACACAATCTGTGGCAGCAGTCATCTGCCACTTTAAACATGTTAGAACTTAACCTCACCTATTGCTGCTAATCCCAAAAATAGAAGTTAGGAACAGTCTGATGGGAAAGAAGCAGAGAATTTGGATCTAGATGGTATAGAAGATAAAATTAAGAAAGAAATGATGTTACCAAACTCTAGATGCAAGTGTACTGGTTGGCAAGTGCTTATGTACAGGAAAATCAGAGGGAATCTCATCTCATTGTTCTTGATAAACTGACACTGAAGGACCAGGTTCAGCCCTTGGCAAGAGCTCTTATTTTCATCTGAAGAATATAGCTCACAACACAGCAGATGTCATACTATACATCTTCAAACATTGGGATGGGGATTAATGCTCTGGTTCAGATTCTGGTCAATTACAGCAATACTCTATCTTGGGATATCAGATAATGGTCTGTTCTGGCTGCAGTGGGTGCAAAACTCCACAGCAAAGCTGTTGACTGGCAAACTTGAGACGTGTCATATCATACCATACCAATGATGTGTGCCAACTACAGCCAGATGTGTACTTAAGATTCTCTTCCTCCCTTTCCGTGCCCTAAGTGACCAGGTTTCTGCTTAATTGAAAGAGATTTTGACAGGTCACTGAAGTCAACAAGTGAAAGGTTGATAGCCGTTTCAAGGGTCTTACATGAGATATCAGGAAGGATTTATTTGTGTACATTCCCACAGTCCTCTGGAATCCGCTATGTTCCCTGGAGTGTAACCTGGACTCCGCTTTTACAAGGCTCCTTATTCAGAAGTCTCTAATGTGATCCCAGCAAAGGCAACTCTTCTGAATGGGGGAGGTGGGGTTAAGATAATTATTTACTTACTCCTCCTGCACTAACTGAATAGTATTTGATGGTACATGTTAGCACTCATATTTTTTTTTAATAGAAAATGCTTAGGTTTAAGCACTTAAATTTATTGTGATCGAAAAGTATTTAAGCATCATGTTGAAAAGTAAGTAGGCTTAATAAACAGTGTTAACAAAATCAAACAATAATGGACTAGTACACAAACTCAGTAAAACAGGTTGAACTGAAACACATTTCTAGTCAGTAGGCACCTATTGCAAACATCTGAAGGGTAGGAAATTAGGCAGGCTTGTAATGCTTAAGACTAATCAGTGGGGTCATTAAAAACGTTAGCCATCTAAAAACCAAAACTATGCAAAAAGCAAACAAATATCCAAATTAAACATTACAACTTAAATAATCAATAAGTGCTAATATAGAACAATAACTACACTTACAAAAATCAGAAGGTTAGGATGAGCACGAAAAGTGGCTACAAGTAGCTGAGACTCATGCCTACAGAATAAAAGTCCCACTGTAAAAGTGTGAGAAGTAAACGTTCCAAAACAGCTGCAACTGACACTGTCCACATGATACAAAAGTATGTAAAATGGAGCACACAAAACAATCCAAAAAAAGGCAACTGAAGGTTAAATTAGTAGGTATTTAGATCAATAACTCCAAAGTGGAATCACATGCAGTGGCCAGTATGAGAAGGCAACTAAAACAAACTCCTAAGGAGATACCCTCAAAAACTGAACAGGTAAGGGCAGTTTTAAACACAAAAGCCCCCTTGCCAGTTTGCTGACTTGTCACATCAAGAACACAGGTTGAACAATAACCCATGTAAAAACAGGAGTTGCATAGTAATAAAAGTAGATGTGCTCAACAAGACAAACAGCCCAGCAAATGGGACCTTCAACAACTGACAGTAGTGTACATATAATAAATGGAATGCTTCCAAGATATGAAGAAAAAGCAAGAAATAGCAGTCATAACAACACAATGTAGGGTCAGGTTCAATTAAAATACCTGATGTAAATGACGCACAGGGCTGTCACGACACAAACACTAACATGTTTAATAAAATGAAAAGATGGTGAAAATAATCTTTTTGTTCCCCCAAAATACAGTTAACAGAATTGAACGTGTGTATATTAGCACCGCAATTGGAGATGTAAAGCCATAGTACATGTAGGACACAGCCAATTAAAGTTGGATGAAACAATGACACTTGCAAAAACTGAACCAATGCTCTGAAATGCACAGTAATATACTCATAGACATTAGAGATTTAGTTTTAGACTGCACCAGATTGTACAAACTGTCTAATTTGATTCATGTGAGTTATTTGACATTTAAAAATTTGTGACAGAATTGCACCGAGGAATGACATTCTTGTCAGACATGATTAGCCCTTATAACCACGCCAATAAGCAATGCAGACCTGCATTACACAGCTGTATTACAATACATCTTTTATCTCACTCCCTCGAATGGAGCTCTGGAAATTTGCACTGTAACTTCCAATGGGCGGAGTCTAAACTTTTTGATAGAATCAGATTATATCCTCAAATTTCAAACAAATGTTCACATCTCTAAAACCATAAGGGCTACTAACTAAATGTAAATGGCAAACTCTTCTGCACAAACTATTTTATAGTGGTAGTATTCCTTAAGTTCCAGATCTTAGACCAGACTGTGTAAATCACAGTAAATGTAGCAACTGTTAAGTTTGCAATATTTTGTAAACAACTTAATACCTTGTCAAACCACTCAAGTTATACAAATACTGTCAAGCAGCATTTTGTTCATCCAGCTGACAGCTTTCATATGAGGCTAAGCAATTCTGTTTGTGCTATGTGGCTGCTGAGATATTTAGAAAAATATGATACTTATGGCAATATAAATAAGTATTATATTAACAGCAATTATGTCTCTAACTGCAGTAGACCAAGGTCAAATCTGTAAGCTTTAAGATGAAATCTTACAATACTTTGAATGTAGCATGGTTTTGAATTAATGCAAATATGAGCAAGCAATATTTGACCCCTAGAGATGTCAGTAGGCTATAACTGCAGAAACACCTAGAGGTGTCTCATGGCTGTAATGGTTTTTATCAAAACAGAAATCTTCAATTAAGGCAAGTAAGTGTCTAGAACATTTCCAAGGTCAGATCTTGTCTTGAATTCACATACTAAGCTATTTATTTTATTGATCTTTTTTTTTTTTTTAACTGGGTAGGTGGGCTGGTCTGTAGTCTCTTACTGGCCATGACCTGGGGCCACTAAGTTAAGTTGATATTATCCTCAACTAAAGAAACTTCTATCTACTATAAACAGAAAAACATATAAAGGGAAGACAGATAAGTAATAAACAAAAGCAACCAGATGTTATACAAATCAGACAGATACAGCAACGGTGAGTAAAACATGCAAAAGATAGTCAGAGAGTAAAAACAAGCAAAATGTGGTTCTGATTCTATCACAGAGCAAATTCATTAGGTTATATGCACAGCACACAGATGCACTGTTTTTCAGTCTTTCCAGTTTATCTAGTCTCTCTGAAGCACCTGAATTTCTACTGTGAAAACAAGTGTTCATGTATTCTTATCTGACATTCAATCATCATCTGTGGAGCTAAATCTCTACACACAGTTTATTCCAATACAGATAAAGAAGATACTCATTGTATACCCTTCATAAGGGATGCCAGCAACAATTTGCTTACCAGGTCAAAGAACATCAAAAGCAGGTGGAAGGAGTTTTTCCAGCAGCGTCAGAATGAAGAAAACTTCACAAAAGCTGTACTGCCTAGACTAAAACCGGAAGAAAAATCCATTCTAGAAAAATTAAGAACAATACTAAGGAAAATGAAGTCAGGGAAAGCAGCAGGCTCAGATGTGGTCATGGCAGAATTGATCAAGATGTTGTTAATAGTTCGGGAAAAAAAAGATAAGATGTTGTGCAAGTTAGGAGAAAAACTGTTATTGAGCGCACTCATAGCAATATGGAGAGAAAGGCGCATCCCAGACGACCAAAGAATAAACACTTCATGCCAGTGCACAAGAACAAAGGGGACATTCACAACTGTTGGCATTATAGAGGTAGTAAACTCATCTCACAGTGCATGAAAGTGCTGGAGAAAGTAATAAATGACTACACAGAGTAGTAGATAGTAAGATATGAAACAGGTAGCTTGGATTCAGATCATGATACAGCACAACCGCCCGATGTTTACAGCAATACAGACACTGGAGAACTAGGTAAAGATGAGGAAACGGTCCAGCTGGGCATTCTTAAGACTTGGAGAAAAGCATATTACAAGGTCCCAGTAAAGCTCCTTTAGGCAGGCCTGTAATGGTTCAAAGCCCTGGAAATATTGGTAGAATTAGTGCAGGCTCAACATGTGAAAAATAAGAGGCAAGTGATTTCGATATTTTAGCAGTGATTCAAAAGACACAATGACACAAGTGCAAACAGTGACTGGACTCAGAGGTGTTACCAGTGGGAGTGGGTGTGCATCAGGGATCAGCACTGAGCCCACTACATTAACAAACAGTTTGGAAAGGACAGATCAACAAAGCCGCTGTATGCAGATGTGACATTACAAGTACATTATGAACATGAACTTCAGCAAATGACAGGGGGAATGGAATGCAAAACCAAAAGCAAATGAGATGAAATTGAGTACAGACAAAATAGCTGTCATGGCAGCAAAAGGTGGAAATCAGAAGTTGAAAATTGAGACAGAAGGGAAAATATAACAGAACATGTTAACAGCTTCAAGTATCTTGGAGGGGTGGCTGAGGATAAGAGAAGTCTGAATTGAGGTCAATGCTATAATCAGAGGGGCTATAGCCAACTGGCATAGTGTATTTGGGTAGCGTGAGACAGAAGAATGCCAAAGAAGCTGAAAAGTAATGTTTACAAACTGTGATGTGATCAGTACAACTGTATGGTACAGAAACCTGAGCAGTGAAGCCACAGCAATTCAGGATGCTAGAGGTGATGAAGTGACTGAGATGAATGGTGGGAAGCACACAGTGGGAGACATGAAGAAATGCGGACAAAATAGAAGAAAAAGTAGCTTGAATTGCAGAGAAGGTCAAAGAGAATGGATTACAATGGTTCAGAGGCACATATCCAGGAAAGCAGAAGATAACTTGGGACAGCAGGAAGACGGCAAAAGGAAGTGAGGACATCCAGCAAAGCGATGGATAGACTGTATACAAGAAAACCTTGCAACTGTCATACAAAATGAGCATGCCACATGAAACAGACAGAACAACACAGTCAAAGAAGCTTTCGAATCACTGCTAAAAAATATCAAAATCGCTTACCTCTCATTTTTCACATGCTGAGGTATGTCAACATGTGAGTGACACTGAACTGAGAGAGATGGAGACAGTTGATATGACACCCAACCCCGTAAGTAGAGAATGGAGAAAAAAAGCTGGATGATGATGAATATGATGACTATCTGGGTAAGACAGCTCTGAGAATGGTAACCTGAAGAACCACTGTGGGATGTGTTAACACTGCTAAAACTCCAGACTGGCCATGCATATAATGGGGATGCTGTTTCACCTGCCTTGTACTTTGAATACTTTTCTTGTGCAGTGCTGTAACACTCATGTTGCACCATGCAAAATTTATTTCAACTTGGGCTTTTAAGGAATGCAAAATCATACACTATGGACCACTCTTTATGTTGTCTACCTACTTTAAGGTTAAATATTTACTGCGGAGTAAATCTGCTCCACAAGTTAAACATT
The DNA here is from genome assembly GCF_019279795.1 of Protopterus annectens. Taxonomy (NCBI): domain Eukaryota; kingdom Metazoa; phylum Chordata; order Ceratodontiformes; family Protopteridae; genus Protopterus; species Protopterus annectens. The sequence goes on from NC_056744.1 coordinate 12,134,395, forward strand.
TGGGCATTATACTTACTTTTTACTGTACTTAGATTTGAGATCATATCAGCAAAAAGTGATGATAATAGCAACCATTTACTTAAGTCTGTTATGTATTGGTATACTGTAGCAGATAATGTATTACTTACCCATCCATACCTCTCGACCTTTCTTTATCAAAATATGCAACAAATGGGTAGGTGGGCTATACAACATGAGAATGGAAATGAATGTTAAACACAGCAAAATGAAAGGTTCAGTGTTTGTGGCCTACAGAGTATCAAATTATAACTTAATTTGCTAAAATATCAACAGTGTGCTTAAAATCACCTTCTTCCAACTTTTTTTAAGAACTAAAATGAGTGACATACCTCAACATGTGAAAAATGCGAGGTAAGCAATTTTGATATTTTAGCAGTGATTCGAAAGCTTTGTTGACTATATTATTCTGTCTCTTCCAGGTGGGCATGCTACTTTTGGCTAGCTGCCAACTATTTGCCTCTTCATTGCTGCTGTTGGCATTCCCTCCTTTTATTTGTACACCAGTCCTAAGTTTGCACCTTTTGGACTTCTACTAGATAGTCCATATTTTTTTTTTACTGTTCACTTATTGTTTTATCAGTGTTCCAAGTCAGCAATGTAATGTTTTTGTGAACCACTTTCTGTTTGCATTTTCATTCATATTTAATTCTATAAGTGTAAACTGATTTTTATTTTCTAAGATGATTAACATGCGATGGGAAAACTTTTTTGAAGTTTCAAGACAGAGTATTCTTGAAGTGCCATTGCTTAGTAGCTAACTTACAGCTGACGTCTCTCTGTTGGACTCGTACTTTTATTTATTTCACATTTGTTAACTGGGTTGGTCCAGCTGAGTTACAGTGGAGACCCGAGGAGAAAAGCTCCAATAATGTCTAAGCAATAAAAAGTAAAAGAAACATTATACATAAGACAAAATAAGAGTACACACTGAAATGCCAGTATAATATAAACATACAGTTTAGTCACAGTGCTGAAAAGCTAGCATGTTCTAATATTTACAAGAAGTAGAAGCAATGCTAAGACATTTCCTCAGCAGAGGTTGTAGAATGTGAATAGACACAGGTATACGGCAGGTTAAGTGGGGTGACTGGAGTGACAGATCTTAAGTTAAGCAGGTGATCTTTTAGTGTCTTTTTACAGTTATTGGCATGAGTAATACTTCTGATATGTAATGGGAGTTTGTTCCAGCTATGAGAGATGGTGTATTTATAAAGGTTTTTGCCAATATTTTTGCAGGGTTTATAGGTCAGTAGTAAGAGCTGGTTGGAACTATGAAGAGGACGATTGGGGGTGTAATAGGACAGAAGTTTGGAAAGTGATGGGCAGGTAGTGGGGTTATTGAGAAGGTAGTGAGCAGTTTGGAGTTGAGTGAGAGTAAGTTGAAGTGGGAGTTCAAGCCAGTGAAGTTTCTGTAGGGCCAGGCAGTGGTGAGAGGAGTGGGGATGATTTACAGCAAATCTAGCAACTTTATTGCATGCTGATTCAAGTTTGTGAATAAGGGAAGACTGTAGGCTAGTCAGGGTAGGGGAGGCATAGAGTAGGGTGGGTAGTAAGAAAGTTCGAACAAGGGCACCTTTGGATTCTGCACTAAGGTATTTTTTATTTCTGTAAAGTAGGCCTAATTCTTGGTGGGTTTTTTGATGCTTTCTTGGACATGTAGGTCAAATTTTAGCTCATCAATAATGGTGCTGAAGAGTTTAGTTTGTGTTTCAACTTCATACTGATAGGAAAAGCTCTGTCAAACATCATGTCTTGCCAGTATGGTTTATCTAACCAAATCCATTGTTTGACAGAAAGTACTTATTGAACATCTAACTATAGAAAGCATTTCTTTTAGTACAGTGTGATTCTGCCTTCTGTGTTGTAAGGGAAAAATTGCTTGAGAAGGCAGTGACATACATGCTATTGTAAATTTACGTACAAGCTGCTATAATAAAATAAAAGTAAAACTTAACTGTCATGCTTGTCTCTAACTCATCCACAAGAATGCACAATGCATGCCAAGTAGGGCTCCAAATACCCCTAATTTTTCAGGGGTTCTATCTCCGATTCACTCCTCCACTCTTTAGGATAAGACTATGCTTACTGTTTGCTCTGAATGAGTACTTTTTTGCTAATGAGGGACACCATCACAGTTTAAATAATTTACACATGACAATGGCAAGCAAAAGTATGTCTCTTGCAATTACAGGTAACATTTTTTTCTATTCTGAAAGTGACTGAAAGATAAATGTGCACATCTGACTACTTTGACAATGCATTACTAGAATATTTCTTTGAAATCACCTGTAGGGAGAGCTGAGAGTCAGAATGTAAAGTAATCAAACAACTTAAAATAAAAAAAAAACTTTAAAGTAGTATGTTCATAAGCATGAAACTAATGAATCTAAGTGTTTTGAGCAAAAGAATAGTAGTGTAATTTAACTTACCATAACAGCAGATACATTGCAGCTGTAGTACAATTTAACTATATGGGATACATTCTGCCAATGATATCAGATATCTGACCAGTTTACAAAGCTTTGGGTACTTTCCATGTGCACCATACTTCACCCTAGGTATGGAGTGCCCATGCTGGAATAACAGGATTGTACAGGTATAACAAAAAATTAGATTTTTATTGGAATAAAGGAGGGGGCTGAGGCCTCTAGCTTGTACCATGACTCTGTTAGAGTGAGGCTTGAGATTTTGAGGGCGAATTTTACCTTGATAAGAGCAACAGAACTGAATATCCTGAGTCAGATATCTGGAGATGGATTTCATAGAAAATTATAACTATTTAATAACATACCATGAAAGTATTTCTAACAAATGGAATACATCCTGCCCAGGATAATACATGCCCTCCCAGTTTACAAAAGCTTGGGGGCATTCCTCTCATGCCTTACATCTGACCTGCGACCTGTGCATGAGAATGTGCTGGGTGATATTTAGGGATGTACAATCAGGAATTCCTTCAGCTTCTAGCTGTATCTTTAGTATCTTAACTGCACATTTCTTTTTTAGGCAACTTCAAGCTACCGTTTGTATTCTTCTTTTACAATAAGCCAGGCATTGTACATCTGTTACTGGACCCCATGACTACAACGTTCTACTTTCCTTTTCAACTTGCAAAACGCATGTAAAGTAGAAAATAAAAGTTAACTCTGCTGTATGTCTTTTATTGTTATTTGGTTACTGAGCTTGCAGTCCCAGTTACATTATTTAACAAGGCTTGCATGATGATCTCAGTTAACTGTAAAAGCAACTGCATCAGTTCAGGCTAAGGAAATGTCTGTGACTACCCCCCCCCCTTTAATAATTTATCTACTGTTTTAGCTATTGTTAGCTGATTTAATTTGGGCTAGGAATGAGTTGGCATGTCCCAACTAAAAACTAACCATTTTTATTCCATAATTAGAAAAGTACATGGTTTTAAATGAGTCTCTTTACCATTACTTATGCTAAACATGCCTGTTTATCTCCTGCTATAGTGATTGTTTATTTCTACCTGCTTCATTCCCTTCTCACACCCTAGACTGTTGCATTTATTCTCTCAACTCCTTCCACAATTTTGTACATATTACCTTAAAGACAGATACATTGAAAACCCTCTTTTAAGTTACTATTCTCTATTTCCTGCTGCAGCCCAATAAACATACATTGTCAGCCCCTTTTTTTATATACTCTCCTGCTTACCAACACCTTTTATCCATCCATTCACACAACGTGTGTGTAAATTGTAACTTACATACATGTACATATATCAACTCGCACGCACACACAAATACCACAAAAGCACTTTTTAGATGCGCATATAACTACTTATAGCTACTACTTTGGACTGCTATCCTTATCAATACACATTTTTTGTGTCCTCCCTCATATAAACACTACTCACTTCTTCACCTCTCTCTGCCATCAAACGCATACCATACAGCTTTCTGCACACAACCTAACCACTCTGCACTACTTTAACTGTCTATATACCGCCCTGCAAATATCTCCCCATCCTTTACCGTGCCACTCTCTTTCCATTTATCATAACAGTCCTTTCCTTAATACACCACATGGCCATCATCTTACCAAATCTCCACCTTCTTCTACCCACCATCTAACTCTCACCATCTCAGCTCAAAATGACAAGAAGTCAATTGCTACTGTTTTGCACACTCACAGCACTAGCTTAATTTACTGACTACCATAATATTCCCAAATTATATCCCAACACCATCGCAAACACAAATGCATTACATCACAAAACCCTCTCTCTCCCTCTCCCCTGTCTGTCTCTCCTTCTCTGTACCAGTTTCAATATACATGCTCAGATGTTCTCAGAGATGCATTAAAGTTAAGTATAGCACTTTTTCAGCAGTACTGAAAGTCAAATACAGATACAAATGGCTCCATACCTCTACTCACCCACCTTCAACTTGAAACTTAGTAGAGATATTTGTCCTAAACCTGGACCCACAGATCAATTACCCATTATTTTCCAAAACTCCCAACACAATTTTCCCATCAGATAATGAATCTAACCTCATTCTTTTCAGCATTAACCTCAGAAGTATCTGCAACAACATTCATGATATCCATGCATGTCTAAATTTTTACTCCACAGACATTCTAATTGCCACTGAAACCTGGATACAACAAGAAATAACTGACAGCAAAATTATTCTCCCAGGTGTTAACATACTCAGAATGATCAGAAAATGCAAAACAGCGGGTGGTATTGCTATTATTTATAAAAACAACTTAGCAACTAGAGGGTTTCTTCTGCACTTTTAAGTGCTAGCCACAAAGTTTGAGAACTCATTTTATGCTCAATTTCTGAGAGACTTGGTTGGCTACAATCACCTGCATTAGAAGCTGAAGTTAAGCCCAGACTTGCAGTACTGTATTTTAGTCTTCTGTTAAGTGCAAACCTGCAGTTTTAAAAGTACTGTATTTTATTTTTTCTGTACCTAATTGTTTCAATGAATAGTGTGCTGTGTGTTTCTCTGCTGTAAGAGGGGGTGGTAGTGTTCTCACTTCTTTGTTATCTGATATTTAACTGTTAGCCTAGAGGGTTTCCTCTGTACTTTTAAGTGCTAGACACAAAGTGTGAGAACTCATTTTATGCTCAATTTCTGAGAGACTTGGTTGGCTACAGTCACCTGCATTAGAAGCTGAAGTTAAGCCCAGACTTGCAGTACTGTATTTTAGTCTTCTGTTAAGTGCAAACTTGCAGTTTTAAACGTACTGTATTTTATTTTTTCTGTACCTAATTGTTTCAATGAATAGTGTGCTGTGTGTGTCTCTGCAGTTAGTTCCCCAACCTACCTACCTGTTCTTGTCTTGGTGGCTTTGGAATTGCCTGCCCCTTCTGTAAGTCTGTAGTTGAACACTCCTCTTGGGTCCATCTCATTTGCTCACTTAACCAAGTACAGTGAGATCATATTCTGAGTCTAGTGTTCACTCTACCTAATACAGAGAGAAGCTTTGAGAAGGTCAACCCACTTAGGTTATTCCTTCCTCTCTCTTTGCACTTTACTAACAAAAAAAAAATGCATGTTATTCATCTGCTTTTACTGTATTTGTGTTTCCTCCTACTTTATTTTGCTTTTGTCTCTTCTTAAAAGTACTCAATTTTATTTATTCTGTAGCATTTACTACTGCTTGGTAGTAGCCTGATTAAATGTTAACTGTTATTCTAAGTCTTTTGGTTTAAGCACTTGGGCCTCATACCAGTTGTTTTACATTAAGAAGGTTTGTGGTCTGCACTGTTGTGGCAGGACAGGTAGCTTACAGCCTTCTAAGCTGGGAATTGCTGATTGAAGGCTTAGTGTCTGCTATTCTAAAAGTGTATTAGTTCTGGTTTGAGCACTTCGGCTTCAGGCCAGTTATTCTACATTAAGAAGGTTTGTGGTCTGCACTCTTGTGGGAGGAGAGGATGGATTCTGCCCTTCTGGGAATTTCTGGTCACAGGCTTATTGTGCCTGCTTATTTGAACTGTTTCTTTCTGAAATTGGTGCGCCTTGTTGCTATAGCATAGACCAGATTCAGGCCTGCTGAATTTAGCTTTGTTTGTGTAACTTGAGCACTGATCCAGGCCATCTTTTTTGGAGAAGGTTTCCCTGCACCCTAGTGGCAGGAGTATGCAGTTAGAACTTGTCTGATTGAAGACTGCTGGAACAGTGCTCAGTTTTGAGCTTTTTTCTGGTTAATTGGGCAACTTGTTTAAAAAATCAGTTTGTTCGTTTTCTATTGTTTTATATATATATATATATATATATATATATATATATATATATTGCACTTTATACGTCTTTTACTGTATTTGTGTTTTTTCCTACTTTATTACTAAGGGCACTGACTACAACTCTGATCTGAGATATATAACAATAAGTATCCTTTTCTGTGCATTTAAAATGTTTTTTTTTTATTGTATCTGCTTTATTTTCTGAAAAAAAAGGAAAAATATACTTGTTTCCCACCTTTCTAAGCTAGTATAGTCCAGTTTTCAGGGTAGTGCTAAATTCAGGGCTGCGTTACAAATCTCTATGTTTGCCCATACCTTACTTGGATAGAAAGAAGTTTCTCTGATCTCATGTGAGAGAGGGGAGCTGTGAGCAGCCTATCTGTCCCTGGAGGAGTGCTTTTAGCCCAGAAATTAGTAGTTTATTGGCCATTTTGGACTAATTTCTATCTCTTTCATTTCCCCCTGCTATAAAAAACGCATTTGCCTGGTTCTGCGCACTGGGCCATGCCGGTTAGCTAGGGTATAACTATTTCCGGCTCCACAAAGTCTCTTCTTCAATTTTTCCCTTGGAACTAGACAAACTTTCAACTTAAGCACTCAAGCCATTCATTTCTCAGCCTGGCACTTGTTCAAAACTCATAGCAAGCACTTATAAACCCTAGCACTAGACCCCCATATACTGTACAGAAGGACAAGGCTCTCTATTCGACCTTACCAGGCAATCAGTAAAACAGTTCACTGTACCTAACCAGGCATGTCCAAAGGGCAGTTTCTGGTGTACTCTCCAGTCCAATTCGTGAATCTGGGCATTTTGAGGTAATGTTACAACTGCCTCATGTACACAAGCAACCCTCTCTTCCTACCACCAAACACTAATACAAGCGAGAGATGCAATTATACAGCCAAACTGGAGGCTAAGCTCTCTCAACCCAAGACTGGATTAGACAGTCAAGAGGAGAAGGGAAATACTTGCATCGCACCACCAGTCTCACATAGACCCATTAAACCAGCACTGGCAAAAACACACAAATACATGAAAACATACTCGGACGCTCTAAATAAAAACCTTCAAAAGCAACAGAGACCTCCAAAGCAGACATCCAAGCAACCTCCACCCCCCAACACAAACCATGAAACACATACTTCACAAAACTAGTGTGCCATGCAATCACAGCCCTTAAGGCAAAATAACATACCCAACACACTAGTAATAGGCGACTCTACAGTCAGGCAAACTGACGTCCCACTCACTAGGCTGAATAAGGAAAAGGTTACAGTTAGCTGCCTGTCGGGTGCCAGGAACCACCACATAACACAAACATTCAGGTCACTCCAGAACAAGTACAAATACGACTCTGTCATTGTCCACGTTGGTGTGAATGACCTGAGCTGTACCTTCCTGGACTACATGAAAAGAGACATGGAAGAACTCTCAGGTCACTTAGCCCAGGTCGGTATGACCCTGATCCTGAGTAGCATCCTGCCCTCACCAAGAATGATACCACGGTATAAAGAAAAAAATGATCAATTTCAACAATTGGCTAAGTTTCTGGTGTTATTCAAAGGGGATCCAGTGTCTGTCCACCTGGGATGACATGCTCGACAAGCCATGCTGCTTCACTAGAGATGGTCTGTACCTGTCACCCTTAGGCTTTCCAATACTGGCCAAGGCTCTTGCCACCCCCATAGTGCCTTTTTTAGGCAAGGCTCAAAAGACAAACCCACTGCTGTAAATACCACAAGTAACAAAAAACTGAGGGTAATTCTACTCAATGCCAGAAGTCTAAACCTCAAAATGCACGCACTCGAGACACTCCTCAGTATGGAGAAAATCGATATATGTGCAGTAACAGAAACCTGGTTTAAGGCTCAAAAGAGCACCCTAGCACTACCAGGCTACAACTCATACCATACATTTTGGCCACAGAACCTGGACCGAAATACAAAAGGCGGGGGAGTATCCATATTCATCAAGGATACCCACACCTTCAGGTTAGTGGCACAGCATGATGCTTCAGAGATCATCCATGTGCAACTAGCAATGGGCAAAACTGCAATTCATATTGTAGCTTGCTACAGATTACCCAACATGTCCCAGGACCCCCATTCCGCATTTCTGGAAACACTGGGAAACATAAAGGTCCTACCAAACACCCTAATATTGGGTGATTTCAATTACCCAAACATTAACACTATTTATGATCTTTCCAACCTAAACAACCTTCTCTATTTTATCTTCCTTACTTTCTAACTGAAAATGCTTATCTTACAGACACACCTCTCTTAAAAGATTGATTTCTCTGTATTTACTGCTTCAACAACAATGTTTTTTATTTCCTATCTATATGTAACCTATATATGACTTTTGTCTTTGACCTATTGTTAACTTTCTAGAGATCATTGCAACCTGCATTTTTTTTCTTTAATTGTTACTAAACTTTTGTAAATAGATTTATTGTTAAATTTTAGATATCTTGTAATCTACATTTTTATTGTTACTAACTTTTTCATAATGTGGAGCTTTTCTCCCTGGGCCTCCGCTGAAAATGGATATGTATCCAGTCGGACTTTCCCGGTTAACAAATGTAAAATAAAAATAAAATAAAATAAATTAACTGGGAGAACTATTCAAGTACTAACTCCCTTGCCTAAAATTTCCTAGAATTTATAAACTCAAACGCCCTGGATCAACTGGTCAGCACTCCCACCAGAGGTGACAATATATTGGACCTAGTCATCACCAACATGGGTGACCGGTGTTCCACACCGGAGGTCAACCCTTCGCTGGTTAAATCTGACCATAAACAAATCACTCTGGATATCCACATTCTGCCTCCACCCCCAGACAAGGGAACCACTGTGAAAAACTTTTCAAAAGCAAACTTCACGTTACTTAAGACAGAAGTGGAAAGTTTCAAAGCTCCCATGCTAAAGGATAACGCTGTCCAAGCTGCACAATCCTTTACTAATGCATTCTACAGACACCTACAAGAATGCATGGATCATGCTATCCCAAACAAAACCAAGACCCACTCCTCCAAGAAAAGGAAACCAGTCTGGTGGATCCTGCCATAAACAAGCTATACAATAGCAGGAGGAAACTAGTACAGAAGAGAGTAAAATACCAAGAAAGGAAGACATCCCTGATCAGTATCAGCAAGAAACTACGATCCCTCATAAAATCATCCAAGGCGAGCTTTGAAAGAAAAATTGCCAAGGACTCCAAAGATAACCACAAGGCATTCTTTAGCTATGTCAAGAATCTAAGTGGCAATGCTCAGATCTGCTCAGAGTTAGTGCAGAATGGCACAAAATACACTGAATCGACTGATATCGCCAACATCCTGGCAGACAGCTTCAGTGCAAACTTCATCCCCTCTCACCCCCAAAAGGGCCCATAACCATATCAGAAGAATGTAGAGCCCCTGAAATCACAGACACTCAGGTTAAAACAGCCCTCACCAAAGCCAAAAAAACTGCATCAATGGGACCGAACGGTGTCCTAGGCTACGTCCTACACAAGCTCAAAGAAGAACTAATCCCTCACCTAAACACACTGTTCAAACTCAGCCTCTCCACAGGCTACATACCCATAGAGTGGTGCACAGCAACAGTTATTCTGCTCCACAAAGGTGGAGCCACAACAGACCCCGGGAACTATCGCCCTATAATCCTGACTAGCTTGGTCTGCAAGGCTATGGAACGCATCATCATGGAACTCATTAACAGAGACATTGGGAACCTCCAAACACTGGACCCTACCCAGTTCGGCTTTGTTAAGGGCAGATCATGCCTCCTAAACCAGGTGGACTTCTTTGAGACAGTTACCAAGGCTATAGACAAGGGAAAGGTGGTACACACAGCCTACCTAGACCTCGCAAAGGCCTTCGACACCATTCCCCATTCTGGTATTATAGACAAGCTCACCAGCCTGAACATAAACCCCTACATCACAAGATGGGTTGCCAACTGAATCGCGGACAGAACCCACATGATGAAAGTTGCGGGAGCTAGGTCCAACTCTAAACGGGTTACAAGTGGCATTCCCCAGGGCTCAGTCTTAGGACCCCTCCTGTTCGGCATATACTTCTCAGAGGTACAGGCAAGCACAGGAGGCCTATGGCTGACCAAGTACACAGACGACCGCAAACTAGGGGCTATAATTGACTCTCCAGCTGACACAGACATCTTCCAAAAGGGTCTCACTGAGATGGATACCTGGTGTCAAAATCATGGCCTCAAGCTAAATGCTAAAAAGTGCATAGTCATCCCCTTTGGAAAAAACAAAGTACCCACAAACTACCACATAGGTGGTAGTCCCCTAAATACGGAAGATGTAATAAGGGATCTGGGGACCCAAGCAGATAGTAATCTCTCCATTGATAATCACACTGCCAACGTGGTTAGATAATCCTTTTATGAGGCCCACCAAATCACAAAAGGTTAGCTTCCAGATCAAAAGAGGTCATTGTGCCACTCTACTCATCACTCATCAGACCCATCATAGAGTACAACGCCCCACTTGGGATGTACCTTACAAGACACCTGCAAAAGCTGGAAAGATCACAGAAGTACCTCACCAAGAGGATCACTGGTCTCAAACAGATGCCCTATGCAGCCTGACTGAAGAAACTCCAGCTGTACTCAGTTGCATACCGCCTGCTCAGTGGTGATCTCTGCCTGACATACAAGACCATGTGCAACCCAGAACTGATGGACATGCTCCACCTAAATAAAACCTTATCTCCTCGAGCCACACGCTCTAGGGATCTAAACCTCACCACAACAATAAATAGGAAGTGCTGGAGGGATAGATTCCTGTCCCAGAGACCTCCCATGCTTTAGAACAAGATTCCAATCTACATTAGGCAGAGCTCCTCGCTAACACTCTTCAAGAGAAACCTTGACGAGTGGATGGGAAACAGAAAGTTTACCCCGGGGATCACTTCAGCAGCTCTGCTGGACAGAGGCACAGGGAACTAATCTACGGGGGTGGTGAAAGCCAACACATTCTGGCTAGGCTTATAAATGCCTTCGGGCAGATAGCCTAGTACCTTACCTAAGAACCTATAAGAAAACTCCAGCCCATCTAAATATCCCAAAAGTTAATAATACTGAACTTCTGATTGCATACCTCAAAAAGCAACCAAAATAAATCTATACGTATCTCAGCAGTATACATCACACCAGGCAGCAGCATTACCACAGTTGAACATATCTTACACTGGATATCTAACAACACCTCCCAAGAAACTACCATCTTAGGTGACCTAAATACAGACTGGGAATCTATAAACAGCAGCAACCCCAAGGACTCTATTCACCTATTTGGCTTCACCTGCCTGACAAGCTCCACCACCAGACTCAACAAAAGCATGAACAGGCAGTCCAAGCTGGACTTGATATTGACAAACAAACCACATAACACAAAATCCTCTGGTTGTTTACCAGATACTATAAGTGACCAACCACCTCCCAACCTATAATCAGACAACATGGATCGCCCAAACAAATAATCTATAAACAATTATGCAATTTAATCAAATCTGACAAAGACCCATTTATTACATCCCTGTTCCTCTGCAACTGGAATGTAAGAGTAAAGCCCCCAGATGAAGCAGATACTCACTTCAATTATACCTTCCTAAAAGTACTAAACGATTTAGCACCAGTTAGGACAAAGAAGGGAAAAATTAACAGTGCCATGACTGACGAGAGATCAAACAGCTCATGCTGCAAAGAGATACAGCATGAAAATAATGTTATAAGAATAAAACACAGCATGCCTACCAAAACTTTAGATATCTCAGAAACTGTACCAAAATCATTGTTAAATCTGACAATATTACAGTAATCTCCAACAAAAGCAACACAACAAACCCAAGCTTTTTTGGTCCTCTCTAAATAAACTATTACAACCTGGCCATACCACTACACCCTGTCCTTCTACTTCAAACAAAAAGTCTAATGCCACTCAGTTCAAAACAAATTTTAACCAGTCAGTTCTATCACTAAACAATAACCACCTCACTACACCACCTAACCTCCATCTATTCTTGAAAGCAACACACTGTCATCCAGTTTTCAGCTCATCCCAACATCAACCATAAAAAAAAAAATCACAAGCCAAATTAAAAGGAACAACCTCAGCTGCTAATAACCTTCCCACTAAGTTTCTCAAAACAGGTACAGAAGCACTAACCTTTCCCATCTCCATTCTGATCATCCGGTCAATAAATGAAAACTATGTCTCATCCATTATACCCTTTCATAATGAACTACAGACCTATTGCTATCCTATCACCCCTCTCAAAAATTAAGGAATGTATTCACTCTCAGCTTATGAAACATATAGCCAAAATACAACCTCCTCTCCAACACCCAGCAAGGTTTTAGCCCCAACCACAGTACTACTTACTGTCCTCCTCAACTTTACCAGCATAGTAAACCAATACAGAAATAAGGACAGCCTCATTTCTTCACTTTTCCTTGATAGTTCCAAAGCATTTTACAGTGTCCCACCAAAAGCTCCTTTCTGAACTTGCAACTCCAGGCCTCACTTACCATTCCCTATCCTGGTTCAGTTATTTATGCAATTGTTAGCAGGCAACTAAATGGCAAAAAAAAAAAAAAAAAAAAAAAAAAACTTTCAGCATTTCACCAGTCTCTGTTAGTGTTCCCCAAGGGTTAATACTCCACCCCTTTCAATTTAATATTTCCAGAAATAAACTTCATACTGCTACACTTGCCACTCCTGTACAATACATGCAATGAGTCAACCCTTATCTGCTCTGCCCCATTCATAACAAAATTACAGGAAATCACTCAAAAATCTTTCACTGACATTGAATATGGCTAAAAAATTCTATGCCAAAAAGGCAAGCGTATGCTATTTCCTCCAAAACAACACCTTAACCAGAAAAAACACATTTCATATTACCTCAAAAATAGAAACCATAAGTCAAACTAAACTACGCAGAGTCCTAATAGATGACAACCTCAAATTTAACCACCACATATTTTATTCCATCAAGAAAACTTGTCAAAAACTCGGCTCCCTAGGCCAAACACTACCTGCCAGATGATGCAAGGATTACCTTAACAGCAACATACCTCCTTCCTTCTCCATTATATGCTTCCTCTATTCTTACAAACACCAACACTACATATAAAAGTAAACTGGCCTCCTACTACTACAAAATAGCTAAATTTACAACCAACCAACCTTATAAAACACACCACTGCATTGCATTAAAACAATTAAACTGGCTTGAACTCTCAAGCCAGTTGACAAACTCACAGCTAATCATTGTCTACAACCTACTGTACTCCCCAGACAAATGGCCAACATTACAAAAATACTCAACTGTACTTTTCACCTACTAGAATCTTCGCTCTAGCAATAAACTCTTACTATGTATCAGTAAGACATTCAACACTGCTGGAGACTTTAACTCCCATTATGTGTCAATACTCTGAAATGAAATCAACATGCAGCTAAAACAGATGAAAAAAATGAAATAGTTTCAAACCTTTGCTTAAACAGTACCTATACAAAAGATGGTTCTGTTCTTCCTGCTCACCTGGCTAGCTTTACTCATTACTTTTCTCCAACTCTTACAGCCACTTTGCTTCCCAATCTTTTGTACCTTATCGCTCCTCCTCTTACTGCATAATCTCATAAACTCTTACTCTTCCTCCTCCTCTCACACTCCATCACTAACTACAATTCCTCCCTCTGCTAATTTATCTTCCTGCTCATTTCCATAATTTCTCTTTTCATATCTCTCAACAAAAACAAATAGATGGATACATACATAGGTAAATAAATAAAATAAAGCTATATGTAAATACAAAAAAGTCATGTCAGATAGTTCAAAGTAATTCAACAGGGACCTCACCTCAGGCAGGGAAAAATAGCAAAATAAAGAGGGGAGGTGAGAGTGTGTTAGTAAATAGTAATCTATTCAAACATCTACTGTTATGGTAAACTAACTTACACAACTGAACTATGGTTATCACTAGTCTAATGCTGTAGTAGCCTTTATCTATAAAGGATAATTGTGAAAACTTTAACAAGGGTGGAAGGACAAAGTCCAGAATCTACAGGACCCTGGAGAACAGCCCTAACAAATGCTGTCCAGGTTTTAGAAAATGTTAGAGTGAGCCTTGACATTCTGATGGAAGAGTGTTGCCATGATTTGAGTAACAGAACTGAAAAGCGTGAGTCAGCCATCTGGAGATAGCTTGCTTAGAAAATTACAGTTGTGTAAAACCATACCATAAAAGTGTTTCTAACAAATGGGATTCATCTTGCTCAGATTACTACATGCCCTGCCAGTTTTCAAACGCTTAGGTGCATTCCTCTCATGCCGTACATCTGACCTACAACCTGTGCATGAGACAATGTGCTGGTATTTAGGGATGTATAATCAAGAATTGCTTCAGAGCTTTCTTGGCACAGAGAAAAAATCTGAGGCTAATACTCTCACAAACAGGTCTCAAATATCGAAAGGTAAAAAGGGGGGAAGAGGAAAAATAAGGGTTCACCTTGACCAAAGGAAATATCAAAGAAAACTTGGGGGGTGCATATATGGCAACAGTGATCTGCTTGAATATATACTCTTATGCTACATTCTTACACAACTGCACTACATTCTTAATTAGATCACTGTTTCAGTACTGCTGATAAATCTTATGATTCCTAAAGTTTTATGTTGATTAGGTAGAGGTTTGAGGTACAGAGTTGGAGTCCAGTATTTCTGAGCTGGTTTTGCCAGATCCATTCTGCAAAGCTCTTGAGACTGTGTCACTCTTGTAATGTTTAGTAAATGCAGGATCTTGATTCCACACATTTGAAAAAGGCTCCAGAAGAGGCAGCAGCACTAGTAAGTGAGATTTGACATTGCCTTGGAGAGATTTTCAATCAAAAAAAAAGGACAAAGGGAAATGATAAAAAGAGTCCACCTGGGGAAGGTCTAATTAGAAAAAAACATATTTTTCTCCTGCAAGCGAATCAACTGGTCAGACCTCCTGGCGGTCTTTGTTTTCTTACACCCTTTGGATGAGGCTTTCTGTCCTTCAAATGATGCATTAAACAGAGGCCTCATCTGCTTGACTTGGTGATAGCTCAGGTGGATGTAAAAGAGTCCCTATCAAAAAGAGTAGAGGTTCTTTATTGAGTAACACAACTTTTACACATTTACATATTATACATTTATATTTTCCATCTACCATATGATACAATCCCATATAACTTAATCATTCCCCCACCTGTTTTTTCTGCAACCAAAAACGTATTTTCTTCAAAATTTCAGATAATACCAATTTCACATTAAATTTAATTTCATTCAGTCTCTCATTCCATATTGTCCAAAAACATAAAACAGTTTATCAATCTCTTTTATCTCTTTTTGTCTTTGTTGCCATAGTACCCATATTCTATCATTTTCATATTTATATCATCAGCATTTCTGAAATTTTGCAGTATCTTATCTTCACATACCTTTTCCCATAATTATTTCACTTTTGAGCAATTCAGAAAAAAACTGTTCCATTGTTTCAACCTCATTACAATAGTCACACACCTTTTCTTGAATTCCTCTATAAGGCATATTGGCTTTAACAGTCAATTCCCCTATTGTAAATCTCCACATATCATCATTACCTTCATTTTTTTTTTTTTTTTTTTAACACCAAGCAGGTGTTATTTTAATCGCATTCCCCTCTTCATTTCCTAAATGCTTCCATGGTTATATGTAATATTTGTTCGTTTTTTTGAATACCATTCTTTTCTGTTTTTTCCTCCATTTTTTTATACTCAATCTCCATAAAAAGATTTTATTCTGATAGTCTTTCATATCTTGATTTATAGAATCTTTCATCTTTTTCCTAAACTTATTCTCAGAAATTCTCATATTTACTTTCATTATACCATTTATTAAATTTTTATGTTTTTCTTCTAATCCTATCAAAACTTTATAAAGATTTGGCAAAGCTGCATTAAAAATTGGGTTAATTAATCCTAGTTCTCTTCCTCCTCCTTTAACTTACAAAATCCCTCTTCTAACTGGATTTAGCCTGGATTCCCCATTTAAATGGCAATATAACAGATAACTCTTTTCATACTTCAATGGTATCATATAAACCACCTGCTAAATAAGCAATTTTACCCAAAAGAACAGAATTTATTAAGTACACTTTTTTCTTATATGTCAATTTATATGACTTCCAAAACATACATATTTCTCAAATTTCTGTATTATTTTCTCCCATTTTCTCTGTGTGTATTTGCCCCAGATTTTATCCCCAATATATATATAACTTCATCATTAAATTGAACCCCCTTCTATGTTATCAACTGACCCATTTCCCACTGCTTTTGTATTTATTTATACATAATCCAATCACTTTTAAATAATGATTTAATTTTCTGATTCCTTTTCCCATCCATTACCTATTCTTCATAACTAAAACTATATCATACATATATAAGGAAGAATTATTGGAATTTATACTTCTTATTTTATATCTTGCCATTTTCAACACTCTAGTCATCTAACTACATTCATAACTAATGCAACTAAAATGTTGCTTGATAGACCTCCCTGCCTTGTCCCACACACTACTTTTATTTTGTCACTTAACCACCTATTTAATATCACACTCACATAATTTTCATACACTGACATAAGTATTTTTATTATTTTGTCACTTACGATATATCAGCTAAATATATTCCACAAAACATCATATTGCATTCTATCAAATGCTTTACTTACATCTCCTACCATAATGTTAGTTCCACCCCTTTTTTATAACATCTTACATATCAATTTGCTCATTGTACTCTTTATCTACATTCCTACCTACATTACACATAATTTCCTGTGTTTGCTCTTGTTCTTTGGCTTCTATATGTTCTTTACGATCCATCCATACATGTCCTGTTTTCCCACATTTTTTACATGTTATATCACACTTCTTAGCTTCACGCTCCGGTTTTACACAAATAAAACATTTTTCTCACAATTACTAATCAGATGGCCACTTTTTCCATACACACACAAAAACATGTTTTTGGTTGTCCCATGTATTCAACATAACCTGTATTTCCTTGTGTATATTTTTTTTCATTTTCCATTTTTAAAATCACTCTACAATCCCATCCCCCAGTCCATAGGCCTCTATAATCAAATTTTCCAGTGTCTATCATTCCAGTTCAAAATTGCACAATAACCCTTTTTTTTTGTCTTACTATTAAATATTTGTACTACATACAAATTCTAAGGATTGCAGTCTTTCTTATTCTCAAATTTCTCTAAGAATATGTCCATGTACTGTCCTGCCTCAAACAAAATGCTTCTTTTTTTAATTATAAAGGCTCTTACCACTTTTGGTGAAGTACCAGTAGCTGCAGTCACTGTATCCCAAAACCTTGTACTTTTTACAATCTTTTTCTTCTTTATTACTCCATCTATGATTTTTTTTCTTGCTACCTTCCTCCCTCCTAACGCTTGCTTCTCTCCTTTAACCATTTGAGCAAGCAACTTTTTCTTTATTTCTATTTCATCTCCTCCTCCTGTATTTTGTCCAAAATTTCTCCCTATGAAGCTGCCATCTCGCTCTCTAGTTCTCTCTCTCAACATTTCTTTTAAGAAGACATCCCACAACCCTCCCAACTGGAAGGTTGTAATAATATATCCTTGTGTTCCGCTATCTCCCTCGAACAACCTTTCCTGGAACAAACATTCCAAATTTTGCGAAGGTCCAACCATCTTCTTTTCCTTCTCTTCTTTTGGCTTTCCCTTTTTGAACACTATAGCTTGTCCACTCCTATTTCCTTTCCTTCTGTGATCGATGCTTTTTGCTATGTCTCTGCTACCTCCACTGTTACACCTTACTTTTCTCACTCCACTCCATCTTCTTCTATCTTGCACACACTTACCATTATCCTTCCTGCTTCTCCGAGCCACCTATGTGCCTGAACTGGAAACTGAAAGGGCCACCAAAATCAGAGTCCCCATACACTAATGAATATGGGAAGTTCCCTGATGCTTTGGACAAATTTCCCCTAGTAAAAGAACTACCACCTCTTTTCTCTCTTAAAAACAGACTGCAATCCTAGTGGGACTAACCCAGTCAACAAAGGATAAATAAGTAAATAACTAAATAAAACCTTAACTGCCTGTAACCATCCAGTAAATGATGAATTATCCCCTCATCCAATTTTTAGGGTTAAGAAAAATCTAGGAAGATGAATAGAATGATTTAAAGATACTTTAGTGGCAGTCTTATACATAAAAGAAGGATTAGTGGTAAGGCTAACTCTGTCCTAATAAAAGGATAGACCGCATATAAGAGCATTTTACTCGGATACCCTTTCAGCAGATGTTAACGCCATCAAAAAGACAATCTTCCAGGTGCACAACATTACAGATGCAGAAGACACTGGTTCAAAAGGTGAGAAAGTTAGTTTTTTCAGGATACAGTTCAGTTCCATTGAAGAGGAATATATATTCCCACAGGCCTGATAAGGGGGACACTTTTTATGAATTGTGTGACCTCATAATATGAAGGGAGGAACAGGGGGGATCTATATGCAAGCAGGCAGAAATGTCTGACAGATGTTGCTCGATAGAGGTGCATGCTATCCCTGAGTTAATCAGCTTACACAAATATATGAGGATGATGGAGACATCCAGTTGAAAAGAGCCCTGTCCTCTGTTTTCCATTCACAGAATTCTGGAGGACAACAGTCTGTGCTGTACATTCAAAGAGAAGGTAGAGAGATCTATCTGGAGAGTTCACCACTGATGGTCAATCTGAAAGCAGACCTCTCTGATCAGCATCTATTTGTGAAGATTTGCCTTAGATCTGCTCAGATAATCTGCCACAGAATTAATTTCTAATGGTATGCAAGTTGCTTGGAGAAAGAAAATGTGGCAGACAGCAATATCTCACATCATGACCAGCAGAGGTGGTAAGACTTTGTTCCTCCTTGTTTGTTGATACACCACATCATTGTGGTGCTGCCTGTTAAGACTTGCAACATTACTGGACATCAGAGGGGTGAAGACTCAGTAGGACAAAGATCAAGGTTTTCATCTCCTTGATATTTCTATTTGCACTTTTCTTGCTTGGACAAAAATCCTCGGACTTCTAGCTCATTGAAAAAGAAGCTCTACTGCCAAGATCTGAAATATCTGTTGAGACCCTCAGGAAGGGAGAAGGAAAGTACAGTTTTGTACCTACCATAAATGTAGATGTTCGAGTGCTAATACAGCTGCAGTCATAACAGATGGGTTTTCCTGCCGTCAGGCGGGTCCTCGGTCGGCCGAATTCCAAAGTCTAGGTCCGGCATCGGATGTCGTCGCCTCTTCCCTGACGTCAGTGCGACAGGGGTATAAAAGAACCAGCCGACACCATTTTCTTCAGTTTTTCTTGCCCCAGATGTCAGGTGCCCCCAGAAGGAAGACAAAACATAAATTTATGTAATAATGCAATGCAATATAATCAAAAAACAGTAGTTGCAAGCAAATACACCATAAAAGAATACCCCAATGAAGTTGTATGAGGGGGTGTTGGCCATTAGGCCTGTCCCAAGAGGGGAAGGAGGGGGGGAAACCTGGACTGCAGCTGTATTAGCACTCGAACATCTACATTTATGGTAGGTACAAAACTGTACTATGTTCATCGTGCATACAGCTGCAGTCATAACAGATGGGTAGAATCCCAAAGCTAAAAAAGGGGTGGTAGGCACTAAGAGGAACTAGGAGGAGCCAGAATGCCCTGCAAGACTGCAGTGGCAAAGCCCGCTCTAGATTTGGAGTATAATGGTAGGTGATAGTGCTTGGAGAAAGTATGTACAGAACTCCAAGTGGCTGCTTCCAAAATATCTTTGGTAGGAACCCCCCTGAGGAAAGCTGCGGAGGTAGCTGTGGCCCTTGTGGAGTGAGATCTGATGCCTGTAGGTACAGGTTTACCATGAAAAGAGTAACAAAAGCGTATACAGTGGGCTATCCATTTTGAGATTGTCTGTTTGGAGATAAGCTTCCCTTGAGCACCTGTAGCATAGGACACAAAGAGTTGCTCTGCGAATGTCCAAGGAATGTAGTAATCTCTCCCCTTTGTTTTGTGGATTAGGGTAAAAGGTAGGTAAGTGGATAGCCTGATTCAAGGCCACCCTGGATACTACCTTTGGCATAAAGGAAGGATTGGTTCGTAAGGAAACTCTGTCCTGATGGAAAATGATGAAAGGCTGTACAGCCATGAGGGCTTGTAGTTCCGAAACCCTGTGAGCTGAGGTGATAGCCAGAAGGAAGGCTGTTTTCCATGACAAATATTGCATTTCTGTTGAAGCAGCTGGCTCAAAAGGAGGCAGGGTCAGTTTTTCTAGAATAAAATTGAGATCCCAAGCAGGTACTGGTTGCTTCCTTGGGGGTTTTATATTCTTAGCCCCTCTGAGGAACTGTCTTAAGAGAGGGTGAGAGAATAAAGGAGGATCAGTGTTGTATTCTGCAGAAATGGCTGAGGCATGGATTTTGATGGAGGAGAATGAAGGTCCACTGTTTAGCATCTCAGCTAGGTACTGTAATATTTGAGGTAAATTCAGTATTCCAGGATTCTGACCCTTTGTCTGATTCTAGGCACAAAACCGTTTCCATTTTGCGGAGTAGGCTTTTCTAGTAGAAGGTCTTCTGGCCTCCAAAATGACATCCTGCACCTCCTTGGAGAGTAGGGTCTGTTGTGAATTTAAGGAATCCTCCATGCGGCTAGATTGAGTGTTTTCAGCTGACTCTGAAGAGTTTTGAAGTTGTGCTGAGTCAGTAGAAGAGGCATTAGAGGCAGGATCCATGGTGGGGAATGCGTCAGGGCTCCTCAGGAGTGGGTACTAGTGTTGTCTTGGCCAGTCTGGAGCAATGAGAATCATCTTTGGTCTGTCTGCTCTGGCTTTTAGTAGAACTTTGGGCAGCAGAGGAAGAGGTGGAAAGGCATAAACTGTCATTGTTGTCCAACTGAAAAAGAGTGCGTCCACTTTCCAGGCCTGTGGATGAAAGGTCCTTGAGCAGAATTTTGTCAATTGGTAATTTCTGTGGGTGGCAAAGAGATCTATGTCTGGCCTTCCCCATGCTTGAATTATCTTTGCAAAGACTTGAGGATGCAACTTCCACTCATGTGGATCTGTCATATTTCTGCTCAGGTTGTCTGCCAGCGTGCTTTCCTTGCCTGGCAGGAACTGTGCTTGAAGTTGGATTTGTAATTCCAGAGCCATGTTCCATAGAGACATGGCTAGCCTGCATAGGGGATATGAATGGGTTCCTCCCTGTTTGTTTATGTACCACATCACTGTGGTGTTGTCTGTCCTTATCAATAGCTGGCCTGGATGCAGTAGGTCTTTGAAAGCCATAATAGCATTTATTACTGCTAGCATTTCCTTTTGATTGATGTGTAGGTGCTTTTCTTTTTGTGACCATTTGCCCTGAATGCACCGATCTGTCATGTGCACCCCCCAGGCGTAGTCCGAGGCATCTGTTGTGATGACTTGATTTGCTTGAGGCTTGCAGAATGGGAGACCTATGTTTCTTTGGCATGCTTGAGCCCACCATAGAAATTCCTTTTGAAGACATGGAATCAGTGGTATAATTGTTTCCAAACTGTGGCTGTGTTGAGACCATAAGTTTTTTAGGTACCATTGAAGTTTCCTCATATGCAGCTTTGCACATGGGATTAGCAGGATGCAAGATGCCATGAATCCCAGAGCCTACAGGATTTTCCTTGCAGTCAGCCTGGTGAGAGTTGCCAGTTTTCTTAAGTATTGAGTTAGTTGCCCTTGTTTCTCTGGCGTGAGGTAGGCCTTCTGGGTGTTTGTATTCAAGCTGGCACCCAGGAAAATTATTGTTTGAGGGGGTATTAGTCTTGATTTCTTTTTGTTGACTGTGTATCCCAGAGAATTCAACAACATTATTACAAACGCCAGGTGTTTCAGAAGTATGTGCTTGCTGTCCACTTGGATCAGGCAGTCGTCCAAATATGGGTATATTTGTATCCCTTTAAGTCTGCAGAAGGCAATTACTGATGCCAGGCATTTCGTGAACACTCTGGGTGCAGTAGATAAGCCAAAGGGCAAAGCAGAGAATTGATAATGGGTTGAACCTGCAAGAAATCTGAGGTATCTTCTGCAATCTTGTCTGATTGGGACATGCAGGTATGCCTCCTTGAGGTCCAATGTTACCAGCCAAGACTCCTTGCCCAGCATGGGAAGAAGCTGCTGTAATGTGAGCATCTTGAATTTTGGTACCTGTAGGTATGTGTTTAGGATGGATAGGTCCAAAATAGGTCTCCAATCTTTGCCCTTCCTTGGTACCAGGAATAGTCTGGAATAAAAACCTAGACCCTGTTCTTGTGCAGGTACCTCTTGAATAGCTTTCATGTCCATGAGATCTGAAATTTGTTTTTGTGCCTCTGCCCTTTGTTTGTGTGGCAGGTTTGGCATGCCTCTCATTTTTGGAAGGGTGTGAAAGTGGAATCTGTGGCCTCTGTCTATGATGTCCAGGATCCATTTGTCTTTTGTGACAATATGCCAATTTTTCGAAAATAATGCCAGTTTTCCACCTAAAGGTGCTGCCATTTGAGCCTTGCTTGGCATGCAAAGGGGAAAGTCATTGGTTCTGCTTTCTGAATGGCTGTGAACTATCCTCACCACCTCTTGGTGTAGGTGCTTGCCATTGTCTGCCTCTAAATGATCCTTGAGATTGCCCTCTACCCCTCGGGCGCCTGTATCTACCTCTTTGAGGTCTGTCCGTTGCTGTAAAGGACCAATTTTTTGAAGGCCAATTTCTACTGAAACGTGGTGGTTGTACCTGTAGAAAATCTTTCACTGTTTGCATTGATTTTGCCTTTTCCTCCATTTTCTTTAATACCTCCTCAGCTTTAGCACCAAACAATACATCTTTTTGAAGAGGTGCACCTAGTAATTTTGCTTTGACATGATCTGGTAAGGTTTGCTCTTTGAGCCAAGCATGTCTATGTATAACTGATCCTGTAACAGCAGCTCTACATGAGGCCTCTAAAGCATCAAAACCACATTGCAAGGTATGTTTACCCACTTGCTCTGCACTATGCAACAAATCCTGCAACTCCTTCAAGTCTGGTTGTTCAGGTTGCGACATTTTGCTTTTCAACATAGATAACAAAAACTGTTGATACTTTAACATATGGAACTGACAGTTTAATGCCCTCATGGTTAAGGTGGCCGATGTGTATACCTCCCCCCCCCCCCACACCTTTCTAAAGCTCTGGAATCTCTCTCTGAAGGTAATGGATTTTTGGCAGTGGAGGCCTTAATTCCCTTGGGACCCTGTGAAATAGTTTCTGGGTCAGCCGCATGACTTTTGTATAGGAATTGGTGTGAATCAGGAACTCGGTAATACCTGTCAGGCTTGACTGGAGCTCAAGGTAAAGAATCTGGGTTAAGGCTGGCCTCTGAATACACATCATCTAGTATGTCCAAGACAGGAGGTATAGCCAGAGGCCTGTGCTGAGGGAGCAAGAGAAAATCCCTGAGCCTTTTCTTGGAATCTGAGTACTCTTGGCCTTCCCAGTGGAAGTGTTCCCTCAAGGTATGCAAGGTTTCCCCAAAAGAGAAATCCTCAGGGGGGGAGACAGAGGGAATGGACTCCTCTGCATCAGAATCTTCAAAAGGGGAGTATGAATGTTCCTGGTCCTCAGAATGTTCTGAAGTAATGGAGGCCTGGTCCAAGGAAGGGTATTCTTCCTCCACTCTGGGCCTTTTGTCCGAGGGGGGTTGAGAACCCCTGATAAGAGTAATCAAATCCTCAGCCATTTTGAGCATCTGCTTTTTAGGCATGGGGCCTTGAGTGGGGCCCTGTGGAGCTTGTCTTTTAGTATGCATGGCTGCTTTAGATTTAGTGAAAGCCTTAATGGAAAAAGAAGAGGAGGGTCTGAAGACACCTTGAGAGGAGGCAGGCCTATCTAAACTCTGAGTTTCCCCACCAAGAGTGGCTTCGGTATCTGTAGTCGGGGTGTGGGCCGAAGAGAAGAGCCTGCGACCTCGGGCACAGAAGACACCGCTAATGAAGTGTCATCGGTAGTCAGGGGCTGCGTAGGCGCCTCGCTGAGAACCGGAGCACCTGTAGTCTACTTTAGCGTGGTGTCAGTAGAAGTCGCGGACCTCATATGTCGGTCCTTATCTTTGCGTTTTTTACTCAAAACTGGAGTCGGAGTATCCGACGACATAATGTAATTAAACTTTTTGCCAAAATAGTGTTGGGCGAACTCCGCCCGACGCTTAATAGTGCGTCTGTTGAATGTAGCACAAAAATGACAGGCCGAGACGTTGTGGTCTGGGCCTAAGCAAGGACTACAGAGGGAATGGAAATCCTTATGTGGTATTTGCTTCCCACATGAAATGCAATTATTAACTTTTTCTGACATCGGTCTGAGGCAAGAAAAGTTTCCCCAACGGGGTACTTAGCTTTTAAGAAGTCTTCGGTTGAAAAATATTCGTAATCTCAGGAGCTGGCCGACCGGCACTTGCGAACTGCTTCTGCTTCGGCCACCTCGTGGCAAGAAAGACTGAAGAAAATGGCATCGGCTGGTTCTTTTATACCCCTGTCGCACTGACGTCAGGGAAGAGGCGACGACATCCGACGCCGGACCTAGACTTTGAAATTCGGCTGACCGAGGACCCGCCTGACGGCAGGAAAACCCATCTGTTATGACTGCAGCTGTATGCACGATGAACATCTAGAAAGGAAACACCTGAATTAAGTGATACCTGGTTTACCGATCATTGGTGTTTTTCTTTAAGAAAACAGAGGGACTGGGAAGGACGTTGAATAGCAATGTTGTGATCCACATCGATTTGAGATGCCACTGAATCTTTCTCATATGAAGTTTGGCAAAGGGAATCATCTATATTGTCGGTGCCATGGATCCCAGGGCTTTCAAAATCTCTCTTGCTGAGATAGTTTCTAGTTTAGAGAGGAACAGAAAGTAAAAGTTAGAAACTGGAGTTTCCCTGAGGGAGGAAAGCCATCATGCAGGAAGTATCCAGCAGATACCCCAAAAACACATGGCTTTGGGAAGATTGAAGGATGGATTTTTTCAAGTTTAGAGTTCAGCCCATATGAAGATTTACTGATTGTAAAATGTAAATCCTCTAAGGCCTTCTGAACTCTGATGACTAGGATCAAAAATGTGTCTAAGGGTAAATGTGTATACCTTGGAGTCTGACGAATGCTACAAGAGGAGCCAAGCACTTTAAAAATAGTCTAGGTGCCAAAAACGACCAAAATGCAAAGCAGAAATTTGATTAGAGTTCAGCCCATATGAAGATTTACTGATTGTAAAATGTAAATCCTCTAAGGCCTTCTGAACTCTGATGACTAGGATCAAAAATGTGTCTAAGGGTAAATGTGTATACCTTGGAGTCTGACGAATGCTACAAGAGGAGCCAAGCACTTTAAAAATAGTCTAGGTGCCAAAAACGACCAAAAAGCAAAGCAGAAATTTGAAATGATACCCTATGGCACCGAATCTTAAGGATTTGTTGCAATATGGATTATTAGGAATGCAAAGATGAGCATCTTTTGAAACCAAGATAACCAAAAACACTTGGGGAAAATCATAGGAAGGTGTCTTTGGGGAGTTAATGTCTTGAATTTTGCAATTTCCAGAAATGTATGTAGGGTGGAGAAGTCCAGAATGGGTCTCCATTCACTTTTTCTTGGGACTAGGGAAAATCTGGTAACAAATTTCCTTTTTGACTTTTTGATGGACACAGAGAGGTCCTGTAATCTCCTGATGTAATAGTTTGAGCAAGACAGAACAAGCCAGGTGTTGTTAGCCTGATGACACCTGATGTGTACTGCAGGAGTTAGAGAAGAATTCCAAAGAAGTTTATAACCATTCTGAAGGATGCTCAGTACCCAAATGTCTGATGTTATTATTCGGCAAAAAAGACAATGAGAGAGCCTTCCTGAAAGGCTGGGGGTGGATTAGGGAAGTCAAAAGCTGGATTTAATTTAGGTATAAACCCTTTTTATCATCTGCTGGATAGGCAACTGGCTCAGTGATAGGACCCAGGAAGTCAAAATAGGTGAGACCACCTCCACCAAGAGTCCCCCAGGGCTACTTGCTTGGTCCACTCCTTTTTTGGCATCTATTTCTCTAAAATGGCAGCAAATGCTGAAAGTTTATGTTTGACTAAGTCTGCAGATTGCAAGGTGGGGTTATCATAGACCTCCCTGCAGACACTAGCATTCTTCAGGAAGGTCCATCTCTGACTAAAAAATGGTGACAAAGCCTTGGTTTTAAACTCAATGCTAAGAAATGCAGTCGACCCAGTGGTCAGGGATCTAGGTATGCACACAGACAGTAGCCTTACCTTCCATCACCATGGCCACAGTGGTGAGGAATTCCTTTTTTTGTGCAACTTATAAATAAGACCATGGCATCTAGGTCCAAAGAGGTCATTATTACATTGTACTCTGCCCTTATCAGACCAGAGTACAATGCCCCCTCCTTTGGTATGTACCTGATCAGGCATATGCAGCAACTAGAACAACCTTAGAAGTTCCTTACAGAAAGGATGAAACGTGTAACAAACCTACATTATGCAGAACACCTTAAAGCCCTTTGCCTCTACTCAGTCTCCTATAGAAGACTGCTGGGGGGTGTTCTATGCCTGGCTTACACGGTATCTGAAAACTCCACACGTACCTTTCTTTCTTTTTGAGGGGTGTAAGAAGGAAAGAAAAACAGAAGTGGCTTAAAGAGCCATCATACTATTAAAAAGCCCTTGAAAAATACTGTACCAATCCTGTTGAGGATCCCAAGGATTAGGAGTGACAGGAGGGGATGCATACTTTGTCATTTGCTTTTTCTTCCTTGGGTATCCAGAGATATTGCGAGAGAAAAACCAGACCAGTGATGCCCCTCCATAAGGGAAGCTAGTACATCCACTCAGACAATAATCTGTGGAATACCTCCCTGTCCTTCTGATATAAATCAGCAGTGGTTCTATATTCATGACCTTGCTGGCTGTATAATCTATTGGAAGGGACATGCCACAATCCTACTCCTTGTCAGCACCTGGAGGGGTCTTAGCAACAGCAGGAGAAATTTACAGGAGACTCCAAAGTATATGGCCCACTTCATGTCATTAATATCTGGAAGAACATTTAGTAGATAGGAAGAGGAAGGAAAGCGTTAACTGTAAATAAAACTTAACAGTATTTTTATAATACATGACATATACTGCATGTTATAAAGTAAAGCTTTTTCAGTTATTTTTATGTGTAATAGGGATACTAAAGTAAACAGGTGCCCCTAATTTTTTCTCTTCTTATTCAGTTTTAAGAAATGTAGGCACTGCAATGTAAAAAGAGAAGAAAGCCTGGCCAAAACAGCATGATATAAGAAAAATGTATATGTTTTTTCTTACTTTTGCATAGGGGAATGATTGGATTAATGCCCCTGGACTGATTTAATACATTTTAAGGAGAAGCAAATAAATAAAACAACACTGAATATAATGACAAGTCTCTCACTAGCAAATAAATTTTCACAGAACAATGTGGAAGGCGGCTGTGAATCTGATTCTCAGGTTTCTATGGAGACAATCTGATAAGGGACAATGAAATCAGAATGCTACATTATTTCCATGACTGGGACATAATGTTTTATGAAAACATTTAAATTGTTACCTACATCTGGGAGAGGAATAAAGACAAGACAAAAACAGACAGTACTTAGTGGAAGTGGAAGCACAGAATGTAATAAAGTCTTAGCATGCGTGGATAACCATTAATGGTTAATTCAAGCCTAGGAGTGCTTTGTTCCGATTGCTCCTTCTCCGACCCGTTTCCCGGGTTCGGAGCGCTCGGAGCCGGGCAGCATCAGAGCCGGGGGTGGGTTGGCGCCGACAGTACTGAGTACTTCGGATCCAACCCTGCCCTCAAGCCTGTCGGTTCCATTGCCGGATCCGACCTCTCGGAGCCGTGGGGCGAGCTTCGGATCCGAGGGATTCAGTGTGCCTTTGGCTCCGTCCAGGTCGGAGCACACTGGTCCCTCGGATCCGACGGTCTCGGCGCCGGTTCCGACCCCTTCATTGGATCCAAGTGGGAGTCGACTTTCGAAACCCAGGGAGAGCGGCCCCCCCTCGGCCTTCGATGCAGTGGAGAGGGCTCTGTCGAGAGCATCCGGACCCCCGGCCCCTGTCTCGGTTCCACCCTGCACTCCCTCTCTGCTGGGTCAGGCTCCCATCACCCGGCCACAGGGACAGCCTGCTACGATGTCCCAGGTTGTTCCATTGGAACAGGATGTTGCTGGTGAGACCTCCTCGGACAGCCCCCCCGAGGAAGTGCCTCGCAAGCACAAGTGTAAGAGGAGGCACGTGGACTCCCCCAAGTCCTTAACAGAGGACACGGACTTGGATGAAGGGGAAGGCTCCCCAAGGTCACCCCCTGAGGATGTCTCCTTTAGAGACATAATGGAAATGCTCAGGATCGGGGGGGGTGGGGGTGGTCTGCCCCCAAGGCTTCCTCAGATGAGTCCGTGTTCCTGGAGGCATTCGAAGCAGGCCCGTCTACCTCTTGGGTGTCCCCTCCGGCCGACCCCCTGGTGGACCTTATTACCACCAGGGCGTGGAAGGAGCCGGACACTGTGGAGCCAGTCCCTAAACGAGCCCCCCCCCCCCACAGACCGGTCCCACTGGAGCAAGGGTCCCCCCGTAGATGCCATGTTAACGGCGGCAGCCACTAAGAGGGAACTAGCTCAGGAGAGCCCCTCGGTCCATTCACCAAGAAAGGAGTCCCGCTCGATGGATCGCCTTGGGAAGTGGGTATTTAGTTCAGCAACCTTCTCAGTAAGGTCCCTGAACTACATGGCACATGTCATCAGGATGCAGCGAGATCTTATTAAAGAATACGCTGCTTCCCCCCAGAGTCCATGTCGACGGAGGACAAGCAGTTGTACTCCACTCGTATGGCCACTCTAAGATCTATTTCCAATACCTCTATGCGGCTATTGTCCCACGCCACTGAGAGAGCCGCTAGAGCTAGCGGAGCGGGCCTAGTTATGAGATGCCAGACCTGGCTCCGACATTGTGACTTCGTGGAACCCTTTAACGCGTCCTTTGCGAATGCCCCCTTTGATGGTTCTGCCTTGTTTGGCAAGACCGTTCGCGAGACACTTGTCCAGAGCGAGAAGGACGGGAAGACGTTGTCTGCCGTCGGAATCCGCTTCTCTGCTCCCCAGAGGTCCTTCTCCAAGAACCAAAAGGGACAGAAGAAGATGTGGTTCCGGAAATCGCAACATTCCCAACCTGCTCCAGACAACCAGTCCTTCCGTGGCAGAGGAGGACAGGGAGGATGCCGCCCTAGAGGCAGAGGGGCCCCGAGAAATTTTGGGTCCAGAGAATCTTTCTCTGATCGGCCCACGCAACAGCCCTGAAGGGTTGCCTGACTGCTCCACTCTGGAGGCAGTCGGGGGGCGCTTCTCGAGGCACCTGGCGGCATGGGAGTCCATCACGTCAGACCGCTGGGTGCTTCGTATCATATCCAGAGATTGCAAAATCCCAATGCAACATGTCCCCAGACTCAGAAACCTCCCTGATGTACCACACGGTCAGAGGGAGGCTGCAGCCGCAGAAATCCAGCAGCTGCTAGAAAAAAGAGCCATCCAATCCATCCCCCCAGACCAGCTCGGATTAGGGTTTTACTCCAGGTTCTTTCTGGTGCCAAAAAAGACTGGGGACTTGAGACCAATTCTAGACCTTTCCCTCTTGAACCTGTCGGTAACCAAGGAGAAATTCCGAATGGTCACTCTTCAATCCATTCTCCCCCTCTTGCGGGAGAACGACTGGATGTGCTCAATACACCTCAAGGATGCGTACTACCACATTTTAATGGATAGATGATCCAGGAGGTTTCTCCGCTTCCGGCTGGGAGACAGCCACTATCAGTTCAGGGTCCTTCCCTTTGGCCTCACCACAGCCCCCAGGGTGTTCAACAAAGTTTTAGCAGTGATAGCGGCCCACCTGAGACTCCAGGGAATGCAGGTCTTCCCGTACCTGGACGACTGGCTCCTGACCGCCCCAACAAGGCATCTGCTCTGCTCAGCCAGAGATTTTTTTCTCCGCCTAGCCCCCCCAGTTAGGCATCACGATCAATATGGACAAATCTTCCCTTGCTCCAGCACAAGAGTTCATAGGGGCCAGATTGGATATGAGAAGTCTGCGAGCCTACCTCACTTCAGAACGACTACAGAATCTGAGACTTCATGTGCGGGCCATCCTCCAATCAGAAGCTCCACTGGCAGAATTGGTCCTGAGGGCACTGGGTTCCATGGCAGCGGCAATCACGCTTCTTCCATGCGCTCGTCTAAATATGAGGGTACTACAGTGGACCCTCCTAGTACAATGGTCTTTTCAGCTTCTTCCCCTCAACCACCCTATCTCTATCAGCAAGGCTTGCAGGAGGGCCCTGTTATGGTGGCTCCTGTCCCCAGACCTCCATAGAGGCCGACCCTTCTGCGCTCCACCTCCTCTCGTCACGGTGACCACGGACGCTTCTCGCCTCAGGTGGGGGGGCATTGCTCAGGCAGAACAGTCCAAGGCACGTAGAACGACACAGAGACCTCCCCGCATATCAATGTTCTGGAGATGAGGGCGGTGCTGTTAGCGTTGCAAGCACTTCAGGACCTTCTCCCCGTAGGAACTATTGCGATACAGACGGACAACATGTCAGTTGTCTGGTACATCAACAAATAGGGGGGAACCAGGTCTTACCCTCTCTGCCGAGAAGCCATGAGGGTGTGGGAATGGGCGATCTCCACCAACCGCTTTCTGATCGCAATGCACATTCCGGGACGGGCCAACATTCTGGCGGACAAACTCGGCCGCACCATTCTTTCCCCTTACGAGTGGTCTCTCAACTCCTGAGTAGCGAAGCAGATATTTGCAAAATGGGGGCAACCCTCCTGCGATCTCTTTGCCTCTCCCTCAAATATGAAATGCGACAGCTTCTTCGCTCTGATCCCCCCACCAGGGGAAGCCCCGAGAGACGCTCTAGTGCATGCTTGGCCACCCGGTCTACTTTATGCCTATCCTCCTCTACCCCTGATGCTAAAGCTCTTACAGAAAACCTCTCGGTTGGGGAGCAGAATGATCCTCATTGCCCCATTCTGGCCTCGGCAAACTTGGTTTCCTTACCTGTGGTCTCACTTGGTGAATCCTCCCTGGATTCTGGATCCCAGCCCGGATCTAATATCCCATCCATCAGGCTTACCGACCCCGAATCTGGACAACCTGAAGCTGACAGCTTGGCTGCTCCAGTTCCACTCTTAGTCAGGACTCCCGGCATCTCTTCACCAGTCAAAGCCATCTTGGTGGCAGCGCATAAACCTTCCACCAGGAAAGTTTACCGCAGTAAATGGAGGCGCTTTTCCATCTGGGCGGAATATCATAATTTGGACCCTTTCACTGCTCCGTTAACGTCCATGTTGGACTTCCTCACCGGACTTTTTCAGCAAGGGGCTAGCTGTTTGACAGTCAAGGTACAATTGGCAGCCATCTCACATTACCATGTGGGACATGAGACAGGTCCTTTGATGTCAGCTAAACTATGTAAAACCTTCCTCAAGGGTACATTTCTGCTCAGGCCCCCTATCAAAGAAGCCGTACCCCCTTGGGATCTATCACTAGTTCTTCAAGCCGTGACTGCTTCTCCCTTTGAACCAGCTGCCTCGGCCGAACTTAAATATCTGTCTTGGAAAACAGCATTTCTGGTAGCCATCACTTCAGCGAAAAGAGTCTCGGAACTTCAAGCTCTTTCCGTGAAACCCCCTTACTTGGTTTTTCATAAGGATAGAGTGTACCACAGGACCAATCCCTCCTTCCTACCCAAGGTGGCCTCGGAAACCAATATCAATCAGTCCATCAACCTACCAGTTTTCTTTCCTAATTATCAAAATAAAGGAGAGTACAAGCTGCATTCTTTAGATGTGCACAGGCAGCTGCGTTTCTATATTCATAGGACTGCTGGTCACAGACAATCTGACCAGCTGTTCATTTCCTTTGCCAAATTCAGTTTGGGTAAAGCCATTTCGAAGGTCACCTTATCACGCTGGATTTCCCAATGTATTCTTCTAACTTATGAAGCTTCTGGGAGGTCCGCACCTCAGGGAGTCCGTGCACATTCCACTCGCTCCATATCTACTTCTGCTGCTTTTAGATCTAGAGTTCCCTTGGATGATATTTGCTCGGCAGCCACTTGGGCCTCATCTCATACCTTTATCAACCACTACAAACTGGACGTCATTTCCAGAGGGAGAGCATCCTTTGGCTCCGCAGTGCTCCGGAACATCCTTCCATGATGGCCGCCCAAGATTCAGGTAGCTGGGGACTCTGTCCCAAAGGTTGTTGACAAATGAAGTCCCTACTCCAGATTAAGAAGTTATGTACTCACCATAACGTTCCATCTGAGTAGGTGGCTTCATTTGTCTGCAACCACCCCCCCCCTCCTTGCCCCTGGCCTTCAGAAGAGGAAGTTTTGTTTGTTTTTATCCTGCCTTTTCCTGTTGGGATACCTTTCCAGGTATATGAGGAGGGCAAACTTGATCTGAGGTCATTTGGGGTTGGCAGGGGATTATGGGTGAGGGGAGGAGCTAGGAGCTCGGATCCATAGCTGTATAATAAGTTGCCGGCTCGGATCCGATATCGGATCCAAGACCCAAAGGTTGCAGACAAATGTAGCCACCTACTCAGATGGAACGTTATGGTGAGTACATAACTTCTTATTTGAAGTACTTGTTTTGTGTGTTAGTATTAAGTTAATAGGTTCTGAGTGTGAGTTTGTGTTTTTGTTTGAGGGTTTTCATTAAAATAAAAAATTGTGTGTAAGATGTGACATATGTTCAAATGGATATGACAAGAAACAATGACATGCAAGATCAACCTGCCAAACAGTGTATGTATGTAACACAGAAGGTGAAACTAGACATTCAAAAAAGCGGTTATATATAATAGGTGGTAAAAATTACTATCATAATGGCACTTTCCATATCATCTTTCAATGTGAATGGTCCAATAGATATATACAAAAAAAGAAAGAGTAGCATATTAAAAAAGGCAGAGGACAAATAGCTGTGCTACATGACATCTGGAAAACTGAGCATGTGAATTTGATAAAGAAAGTATTTCAGCAAGTTTATTCAGCGGAATATCTGGGCAAAGAAAAATGAGAGTGCTTATACTAATTGTGAGAGGAGCTCCAAAAGTGACAGAAGAGGAAAAAAGATAACTGTATATTTGTAGTACTAAGGGCTACTGGCAAGAGAGGAGAATTACACTGGTATGTATTTATATTCCACCTAAAACTGCTACAATAGAGCTTCTGAAAATATAGCTAGGGGGTAGGATAAAATTAAAGTGGGGTTTAAAAATAGGGTGGAAATAAAATAAATAGATATGGCTAAGAAATAATGAGAAATGCTTAGGGAAACTGACAAAGGTTAAAGTATTACAGATGAGGGGGAATCTCACAAAACAAGAAGAGGTGCAACAAAGTGGTAAAGATAAAAATAAGGGACTACCTCAATAAAGTACATGAGTTTATAAAAATTGCTGTTAAGCAACTGCTTTTTGATAACTGCAGGGCAGAAAACATTTAGCACAGTGGTTCAGGCAACAGAAAATAGAAAGGGCTGTTGCCAAGCTTAGGCAGCCTAGAGCAAGGAAAAATAACCAGTGATCCAGTAAAGGTATTAGGAAAAAAATAAAAATGGAAATGTTTATGGGACAATTAAATATGCCAAGGCTAGAGGTAGATGAGGCTCAATTACTAACAGGGTACGAGGAGATGAAATAAGAATGGCGATATATAACCAATCTACAGGAAGGCCTCTAGGAATAAAAGGCATCCCTGTGGAAGTTTGTAAGCTACGTGGGTAGAATGTAATGCAGATCTGGAAGGTTCTGTTTAACTGTATTTTAAAAGGAGAAGTGGCACCAACGTCCTAGAAAAAAGTGGTGGTGGCTGCAATATCTAAAGGTGGTAAAGTATCAGATCAAACTTCATATAAACCTATTTTGATCCTGAAGCATGACTATAAACTGTTTATGTCTATAATGGATAAAAGAATGGCAAAGGTAATGCCAAAATTTATAGATATGGGTCAGTGTGGTTTTGTGGAGGGGAGGCAAATATATGACAACATTAACAGAATAATGATGATCCAGACAGAAGCAGAATGTAAGAAAAATACCACTGTTGCTGGCGGGGATATATTATAACATTATTTTATACCTGATAAAGCCAGAAAGGGACATTTCAGTGATGTAGAACATTCTGAGATAGTTTCAGGTCTTTTTGAGACACTAAATTAATGAAGTTAAAACAAAGGCAATTAGTTGTAAACTATGGCCTACACAGGAATTGGTTCAGGAATACCTATATTTATGGGGACATGATTAAATGAAGTACTTAGGAGTATGGACTAAAAATAATTCTGTTACGGCAACTAAGGATATGCGGGAACAGACTAATCAAAAGATAATAAAAGAAGAAAGAGAAATTGGCAGCCCTCTTTTATGGATACAGATAGCAACATACAAGCAGTGACAATGTTTTTAGTCCCTTTAGTTTTATAGATAGGTAGGGCATATTTTTATCAACCAAGTTGTGGATTTTATCTGGGACAGGAAGAGGGCAAGAATCAACTGGGATGCATTGATCCTTCCAATAGAACAAGGTGGTTTCGGATTACTTGATTTGAAGGGGTATTTCAGAGCTACACAGTTAACGTTCCTATACACAGCACAAGCAGAAAGCTACAATTCAAAGTGGAAAGGGATGATGATGAAACAGGGAAGTTCAAGAAACTAGGAGAGAATAGGATTTTAAATACAGATCCTTAGGAGAATAACAATTACCACACAGAATATTATATTCATAAAGTAGCAGAAAGTATTCTAAGAACAAAGCCAAAAAAAAAGATGGAGAAAGGAAATTACGCTGATAAGGATGACAACAATTAGGGGTATAGAGAACAGACAAAAAGGGGCTGGAATTTACTGGAGAAAATGTCAAAGGAACCAAGATATTAGGAGCAAATAATTAGAGGGGGAAGGTAATAGAATGAGAAAAGGTCAATAATTAATTTGGACTGCAGGGCTAGAGATTGCCTTCCCTATCAAGGATTGATATCAGAGTATACGCAAAGAGAAAGAAACAGGGGGACCATAAGGAAAAGACCAGCACTCGTAGAGAAGCTGCTGTTAAAAAGAGATAATTAGTAGGGCATATAAAATACTGCATGATAACTTTAGGAATCAATCAGACAAGGTTAGAAAGGATTGGGAAGAGAGATTGGATAAGCAATTCACAAAGAAGCAATGGGGGGTATATGTATGACTCCCAACTATGCAACAAAGTCTAGAAGATTTAGGATCTCTGCTTGATAATGTTTGCATAGGTATTGTAATACCCTAAGCAGACTACAAAGAATTTTTCCTCAGGCAGATTGCAAATGTTTGAGGTGTAGTGGGGAAGAAAGTGGTAATTGGGAACATATTTTATCTAAGTGTAATAAAAATTCCCTGCAAGCTACTCTATCAAAAATACTGGAAGAGCAAATTGGTATAACTAAGGAAAAAAATGTTTTTTAAGCTGTCACAGAGAATCGGATTTGCCTAAATATAATTAAGGCATTGCAGAGTTTAATTCTGCTGATGGCCAAAAAAATTAATTACTAGAAAAATGAAAATCAAATTCTAAACTGACTGGACTAGAAGTGAATACAGCAGATCTTTACAAAAGGGTAGGAAAAAATTACATAGGAAAAATGGGAACAATACATGCAGGATAAAATGAGGTTTAAGGGAAGGCAGGAATTGAATGAGCTTTGTAAAATTTGACTGATAATAACTGGATAAATTATAAGGTACGTAAAATGTTTTCAACTAAAAACATGTCAATATGGTTTGTTTTCATTGATATAAATGTAGGATTGCATATGTCATAAGTGATAATTCAATAAAGATGTTTCTTGTTTAAAAAAAAGATGGCTGCACATTGATCAACAGCTTAACTTTAGCTCTCCCTATGTAAGCAACTAGAAAATGTGAAGGAAAGCACTGACTGTAAAGAATCCTGCATCTGTTCAGCAAAAAAGCAGTGTAAGCTTCAGCTTTGGTACAAAAGATGGCTTCCAGTAATTTTGAGGAAAAATAAATCAAATGCACTCAGAGCTAATTAAAGTAAATAAAACACTGAAGGAGTATATCAACTCAAACAACAAAAGGCTGGGAAAAAAAGAAAAACAAATCAGAGGTTGAAATGAGAAAAGGC
Source organism: Protopterus annectens (assembly GCF_019279795.1). Lineage (NCBI taxonomy): Eukaryota > Metazoa > Chordata > Ceratodontiformes > Protopteridae > Protopterus > Protopterus annectens. The sequence continues at coordinate 12,171,013 of NC_056744.1, forward strand.
TGGATGAATACAATACTTGTCAAGAAGAGTTGTTTCAAAAAAATGGTAGAGTTAGAAGCCTGAGCACTCAGATAAAATATGAGATTCTTCTGCTGTACCACAGAAAATAGAAGGAACAGACTGTATTAATTCTATGAAAGCAAAAACAAACTGGACTGGTGCATCACAGCAGTATTTGTTAATTAAAAGGGCACACCGAGTGTATGCTCCAAACCTGGCCATGACAAAGCAGCCAATAACTGTATTAGTAAAGGTGCAATCATACCAGCAGAAAGATCCTGACAAAACTTTGGCAGAAGAGAAGAGTACTAAAAATTGGAAACAGCAGGTAGTTTGTGGAAAATGATTATCTACTGTACACCAGGCAGAACAGAAGTATATTTATCCCAACAATCCGGGAATGTTAAGATGCTGCTATGAGATTCAAGTTGCTGCATCCATTTGACTTCAATATTTTTTTCCTGGAGAATCAGACATTTTGTGACACAGGCTAAGGAGGAGATAAATCTTATCTAATAAAAAGTGAGACATCAAATAGAAGGTGACTGCTTCTAGTTCTTCTGTCAATAAAGCTTAGAGACAGATTTTGCCAATAAAACCTTTTCTAATGTTACAAAGGAAAATGCTTGACAGACACAAAAAACACAGGAGTTGACAAGAATCAGGAGTACTTTGGACTTGAAATAGAATTTAGCATTGGGAGATAGAGATGAACAGGAATAAGACCAGCAACTCTGAAATTATAGTGAATAAATGTGAGATGATAAAGCATCAGGCACATTTGTGAAACATGACTTTGCAAGAAAAACTGTCTAAGAAAGATTGGACTTTTGTTGATTAAAGTTGTGGGTGAACTGTAAAGTATATAACCCAGTTTTGTCATTAATGTTTAGAAGGATTCAAAGTGGGAAAGGTAACCAAGTAAAACTGTTTTTGTTCTTAATATTTTTTGTATAAAACACTTCATGATATAAACTGCATGTCACATAGTAAATCAGTTTTGCGTAATATGTAATTAGGGGTATTTTAAATGTGGGGGAGAGGGTGAGTTTGCTTAGTGACTGTTGCATAATGTGGGGGAGGGGGTGTCTCTCTTTAGTGACTGCTGCATGAGATCAAATATATATAAGTAAACTGTTTTAGTTTTAAGAAATATATAGGCTTAATGTAAAAAGAAGAAAGGCTGGACAAAAGTAAGTTTAATATGCTGTAATCTTGGGCTGCTGGGTGGGGGTGGGGCGTAAAAGTGCACTGATTATATTGTATGTAGAATTTAGATGTTTTCTTTTATTTTTGCATAGGTGAATATTTTGATTTATGCCCCTCTCAATTTAAAATCAAGTGTTTTCTGTTAACAATTAGGCTTAAAATAAGCCAAAATGATGAATACCATGAGAAGTCCTAAGTTTCTTGCATATGTAATAGCTTCTTTATTTTCTTTTAGTAAATGTTCAATGGGAGTCAAGAAGTCTGTAGTTGAAGGCAGTTGTACATTCTGTTCAGTTGTGAATGAAACTGACAAGGACTCTGTTGTGCATATGTGGAGTTGTAAGCGTTTTTTTTTTCCTCATTGCTATATTTTCATAGAGACAAGCTGTTTGCAGGTACAAGTAATTAACCTTGAGAGTGCTGAGCATTCTTTTCTGAGGCAAGCAGTTCAGTAAAAAATAAAGTTTGAAATTAATGAAAATGAATAATAGATAAAAGCTTCTCTAGTAACCTTAACAATTCAATGCATTTAACAGAACAGTGTACAATTTAGTTTTATTTAAAGATAGCCAGTGGATTTATTCTTAAGGCTAAACGCTAATGTGCTCTGAAAGTATAAAAGTTGTTTTTACATCTGGGATGGGAAAGAAATAAAAAAAAAAAAAAAAGGACAGACAGCAATCTCGGTTAAGTGAAGCACAGTCTGTAACAAACTTTAGCATGGGTAACCTTAACTTTTGGATAGAAAATTCCTGTGGGTACAGCTGTCGATTTGGGGCAATTGTTCTTGTCTGGAGTACTAAATGTTTTTTGAAGATGTACAGAATCATGTATTTGTTCTAAGTTAACACGTCACAGGGATGTTCTGCAAATGTTTTTTTTCATTGAAACAAAAAGTATTGAAAAATGTGATATAGGTTCACATGGAGATGACAAGATTCAACTGTATAATACATCAACCTGCTCAACAGTGTGCACATATAACACACAAGTTGGAAATACAAACGCAAAAATGCTGCCATTATTTTAGAATTTAAATGGCCTTACAGTTACAGACAAAAAGGTAAGAGTATTGAACTATATTAAGAAATGCAAAGTGCAAATTAGCAATGCTGCAGGAGACACATTTGGAAAGAAAGAAGCATTTGAATTTGATAAAGAATTTCAGTATGGATATTCATCAGATTTGTAGGGACAAATAAAAAGGGGGTAGCTATACTAATTGCTAGAGGAGCTCCAATACTGATAGAAGAGCTAAAAATAGATGATAATGGTAGATTTGTGGAAGTAAGGGGCTACTGGCAGGGGAGGAGGATTATGCTGCCATGTACTTTTGTTCCATCTAGAACTATTATGGAGCGTAAGAGCATTTTGAAAGAAATAATTAGCTTTCAGCAGGGAATAATATTTAGTGGTGGGAACAGGAAAGTACAGTTTTGTACCTACCATAAATGTAGATGTTCGAAGATCCACATTGCTGCAGTCCTTACACTTGGGTAGTCCGCTGTCCTCGGTCGGCCCGAATATAAAAGTATTAGGCTGACGTCGGTCAAGTCGCTTAAGACTGACATCAGAACGTCGGGGTACAAATGCGCATGACCGACGTCATATCCTCAGTCTTTTCTTGCCCCAGATGTCAGAAGACCCTAAACAGAAAGGTCAAAAACCAAAAGACAGCAAAAAACAACCAACCACCCTTGTACTAACCATATGTACAATATATACAATATTCACAATATGTACAACCCAAACCACACAACCGCCTCAAACTACAAAGGGGAAGGAGGGAGGGTAAATTGGACTGCAGCAATGTGGATCTTCGAACATCTACATTTAAGGTAGGTACAAAACTGTACTATGTTCTTCATCTCACATTGCTGCAGTCCTTACACTTGGGTAGAATCCCAAAGCAGAGATAAGGGAGGATGGCAAAACTATAAAGCAGTAGGAGCTGCCAAAATGCCCTGTAAAATTGCAGTGGCAAAACCAGCCCTCGATTTAGAGTAAAGTGGAAGGTGATAATGCTTAGAGAAAGTATGCACTGAACTCCAAGTAGCTGCCTCCAAAATATCTTTAGTTACCACCCCCCTTAAAAAAGATGTAGAAGTGGCAGTAGCCCTAGTGGAATGAGGCCTAATCCCAGCTGGAACCTCCTTGCCATGATGGGAATAACAGAAAGCAATACAAAACCCAATCCACTTAGAAATAGTTTGTTTTGACACAGGCTTGCCCTGAGAACCCAAAGCAAAAGAAACAAATAACTGCTGAGACTGCCTGAACCCTTTAGTTCTGCTCAAATAATATCGCAACTGCCTGTGTATATCCAAAGTGTGCAAAATCTTTTCCCCTTTATTTTGGGGGTTTGCATAAAAAGTAGGCAAATGAATAGTTTGGTTTAAAGCCACACTAGAAACCACTTTAGGCATAAAGGAAGGATTAGTACGCAAAGATACCCTATCCTTATGGAAAATTAAGAAAGGCTCAACTGCCATAAGGGCCTGTAATTCATAAACCCTTCTCGCAGAGGTAATGGCCAACAAAAAAGCAGTCTTCCATGATAAATATTTCAACTCAGCAGTAGCTGCAGGCTCAAAGGGTTGTAGAGTGAGTTTCTCCAACACAAAATTGAGATCCCAAGCAGGAGTAGGAGCTCTCCGTGGGGGTCTTATATTCTTTGCCCCTCTAAGGAATTGCTTAAACAAAGGATGAGAAAACAATGGTGGGTCACAGTCATAGTGAGCAGAAATTGCTGCAGCATGAATCTTAATAGAAGAGAAGGACAAACCTTTGTCCAGTAACTCAGTAAGATATTGAAGAGCCACACTTAAATTAGGCTTAGAAACATCAAATTCCTTTGCTGTTCTCCAAAATAAAAATCTCTTCCATTTATCTGTGTACACTTTCCTTGTACTAGGCCTTCTGGCCTCCAAAATAACATTCAAAACTTGCTGTGGCAGCTGAGACCCTCCAGGGTGTAAAACAGAATATGCCAGGCTGTCAGGTGAAGAGAGTGAAGTTTGACATTGCGTAAATGACTGTTCTCCTGAGACAGCAGGTGTGGAATCGAAGGCAAAGGCCATGGAGGCTCCCGTACCAGACTTCTCAGTAATGGGTACCAGTGCTGTCGAGGCCAATCTGGAGCTATTAAAATCATCTTTGGCTTGTCCTGTCTGACCTTCAGGAGTACCTTTGGGAGGAGAGGCAGAGGTGGAAAGGCATACACATGAAGATTGTTCCAATTGAATGAAAGAGCATCCACTTTCCAAGCTGTGGGATGAAACCTTTTTGTGCAAAACTTTGGCAGCTGGTAGTTTAGTGGAGAAGCGAACAGATCTATGTCTGGAGTTCCCCATAACACTGTCAATTTCTGAAATACATGAGGATCCAATTTCCACTCGTGGGGATCCATAATTTTCCTGCTCAACACATCTGCTAAGGAGTTCTGTGCTCGGCAGAAACCTTGCCTGAAGATTTAGCTGTAAACTGAGAGCAGTCTCCCACAAAATCATTGCTTGTCTGCATAGAGGATAAGAATGTGTTCCCCCTTGCTTGTTGATGTACCACATGACAGTTGTGTTGTCTGTTAGAATCAACACCTGCCCTGGAAGAAGTAAATCCTTGAAAGCTATTAATGCAAATTGGACTGCTAACATCTCCTTCAAGTTGATATGTAGATGTTGAAGTCTGGCAGGCCACGTGTCTTGTACCCACTTTCCATTTAGATAAGCTCCCAAGCTTTGTCTGAGGCATCTGTCATTAGAATCTGACTCGCCTCTGGCCGGGTCACAGAGAGTCCCTTGTTTAGGTGACATTCCTGAGCCCACCACAAAAATTCCTTTTTGAATGCAAGGTATTATTTGAATGACAGTGTCCATATCTTGGCAGTGCTGTGTCCATACATTTTGAGATACCATTGCAGCTTCCTCATATGCAGTTTGGCATTGGGAAGCACCAGAATACAAGATGCCATGAACCCCAAGGCTTGAAGGACTGTCCTTGCAGTCAGCCTGGACTGATGAGACAATTGATGGAAGTAAAGAGAAAGATTCTTTTGGTTGTCCGGGGTCAAAAGGCCATCTGGGATGCTGTATTCAGTCTCACACCCAGAAAGCACATGTCCTGAGAGGGTACTAGACTGGACTTTATTTCATTCACAGAATACCCCAGGCATCTTAGCACTGCTATCACATATTGCAAATGATGAAGAAGTTCGTCCTTTCCTTGGGCCAGAATCAGGCAATCGTCCAAATAAGGATAGATCTGTATTCCTTTTAGCCTGAAGAAAGCTATCACTGGAGCCAGAACCTTCGTGAACACTCTGGGCGCAGTAGATAAGCCAAAGGGCAATGCAGAGAACTGATAATGAGAAGTCCCAGCTCGAAAACGCAGATACTTCCTGCAACTTAGCCTGATAGGAACATGAAGGTAAGCCTCCTTGAGATCCAGAGTCACCATCCAGTGATCTTTGCCCAGCAGAGGTAAAAGCTGTTGTAACGTCAACATTTTGAACTTGGGAATGTCCAGATAAGTGTTGAGGATAGATAAATCCAAAATTGGTCTCCACGTGTTCCCCTTCTTTGGTACTAGGAACAGGCGAGAATAAAATCCTAGGCCCACTTCTGGCAGAGGGACCGGTTGTATGGCCCCTATTTGGAGCAGCAGAGAAATTTGCTTGCGAGCCTCTAGTCTTTGCTGAGGAGGAACGTCCGGCATGCCTTTGAAAGGAGGCAAGGTATGGAAATAAAACCTGTAACCTTGGTGTATGATATCCAATACCCATCTGTCTTGGGTAATCAAACTCCAATTTTCCCTGAAGAGTGCCAACCTTCCTCCCAAAGGTGCTGCCAGGCAAGAAGGATCTGGCAGCTGAAAAGGTAGGTCATTGGGCCTGTTTACGAAAGGACTGGCCCCTGCCCTCACCTGAAGATTGTGCAGGAGAACTCCCTGTTCTAGGCCGGAAGGAGCTCTGAGCTCTGCCCCTACCACGTCTAGATCTATCCCTAGACTGTGAATCATAAGAAGGGTATGTCCACCCCTTAGCAGGCCAATTCCTACTAAACTTCGGAGGCTGGACTTGCAAAAAATCTTTAACAGTCTGCATAGACTTAGCCTTGTCTTCCATTTTCTTCAAGACTGACTCAACAGGTGAACCAAACAGCACATCAGACTGTAAAGGAGCATCCAAAATCCTTGTCTTAACATGTTCAGATAAATTCTGATCCCTCAACCAGGCGTGCCTGCGAAGAACTGACCCAGTGGCAGCCACCCTAGACGAGGCCTGTACAGCATCAAAACCACATTGTAAAGAATGCTTACCCACCTGTTCAGAGACATGTACTAAATCTTGTAATTCCTTACACTCAATGCCTTCCGCCAGAGCATCTACCTTAGACTTCAGTTGAGAAAGTAGATAGTTCTGATATTTCAACATGTGAAACTGGCAATTCAAAGCCCTCATAGCTAAGGTGGAAGAAGTATAGACTTTCTTTCCCCATCTATCCAAAGCTCTGGCCTCTTTATCTGGAGGAACCGGATTTTTACAACAGAGGCCTTGACACCCTTAGGTCCCTGACTAACAGTTTCTGGGTCCGCCCTAGGACTCTTATAAAGATATTTATGAGCCTCAGGCACCCTATAATACCTATCCGGTTTAACAGGAGCAGGAGGCAAAGAATCAGGATTAAGTGAAGCCTCCCCAAACACATCTTCCACAACCTCCAGAACAGGAGGTATAGCCAAAGGCCTATGCTGGGGTAAAAGCAAAACTCCCTAAGCCTTTTCCTGGAATCAGAGAAGTCCTGACCTTCCCACTTAAAATGTTCCCTCATGGAATGAAGAGTCTCTGAAAAAGAAAAATCCTCTGGAGGAGAAGCAGAAGGGATCGAATCATCTGCATCAGAATCAGAATAAGGAGAGTACTCCTGCAAGTCTTCAGCCGAAGACTCTGAAACATCTGAAGGCTGCTCAAAACTCCCCAACTCTGGTTCCACCCTAGGCCTCTTATCTGGAGGGGGCAAAGAACCTCTAATCAAAGTACTTAAATCTTCTGCCATTTTAAGCATGTGCTTCTTGGGCACAGATCCTGAAGAACTAGGAGTGACACCAACAGAAGCTAAACCTGGGCTGCCTCTGGGAGAAGCCTTAGAAACAGAAGGAGAGGGCCTAACCACCTTAGGAAGGGAGGGGAGTACAGTAACCTGAGAAGCCCCTTCAGCCTGACCTGCCTCCTGGGAGGCCACATCCTGTAATAACAAAGTCTCCCCCTGGGACTCCAGAGAAGCCTCCGGCGGAACCACCGGTTCCACTGACGCCTCTAAAGAACCGGCGTCCGGTACGGACGACTCTTCTTGCCTGGGTTTAGCTGCCTTGTCTTTGCGCTTCTTCGAAGAAGCGGGCGTCGGAGCGTCCGACGGCATCTTATAATTGCACCGCTTCCCAAAGACCAACCTGGCACAATCTAACCTTCGCTTAATAGTGCGCTTATTGAACCTAGCACAAAAGCGACACCCAACAACGTCGTGCTCAGGCCCCAAACAAGGAATACACAAAGTATGATAATCTCTATGCGGTATCTGTTTCCCACAAGAAATACAGTTATTCACTTTTTCTGACATCCGGTAAACCACTGAGGCAAGAAAAAACTAAAATATTCCCCAACGGGGTACTTAGCCAACTTTGACTCGGTCTAAAACTCCGAATTCGAAAAATTTCAGAACGCCGAACGGCACTTGCAACGCTGCTTCGGCATCGGACCATGCGGCAAAAAAGACGGAGGATATGACGTCGGTCATGCGCATTTGTACCCTGACGTTCTGATGTCAGTCTTAAGCGACTTGACCGACGTCAGCCTAATACTTTGATATTCGGGCCGACCGAGGACAGCGGACTACCCAAGTGTAAGGACTGCAGCAATGTGAGATGAAGAACATCTTGATTTGCAACAGTGAGGATGTAATCTGGGGGTCCTAGAAGGGAGAATAAAATAAAAGAGGGTAGATATCTGAAGAAATTTATGAAAATATTTGGTATTGAAGACATGAATTCAGTAGTAGGAACACAGAGGGAATTTTTATAGTATTAGCCAAGGTACAACTGGAGTAGACTAGACAGAAATTATATTTCACAGGGACGTGCAAGTTTAATTAAAAGCTTTGATACACATCCAATAACTATTCCAGATCATGCACCTATGAAAACTAAAATAAAAAATCAGTAATAAAGTAGAAATGAGACACTGGCTCTTTCCCACCTACCTGTTAAAATAGGAGTTTAAGGAATGGGTAGCGAAATTATTTGAGAGGTACTATGGAAGGCAGACATTTCACTAAAAAGTATAGCTACTGAGTGGGAGAAAATGAAAGTAGAGTTTAAAAATAGAGTAGAAATAAAACAAAGAGATATAGATAAGTAGTAACAGGAATTTAGATGGGCTGACAAAAATGAAAGCATTATCGAAAAAGGGGAATCATACAAGACTCAACTGCACAGTGCTACAGAGAAAATAAATGAGAACTCTGGATAATAAGCATGACTTTAGAAAGACTGCTGTTAATCAATAGTTTTTTGAAAACTTGAACACAAACTTTTAGCACAATGACTTAGGCAACAGAAAATAGGAAGGGTTGTTGCAAAATAGCCTATAACAAGAAAAAAAGTAGTTGTTGTTGTGTCTTTCGGCTTTTCCCGGTTAGGGGTCGCCACAGCGGAACTCCGGCCCGCTAATGATTGGCAGTAGATTTTTACATACCGAGTTGCCAGCCCTGACGCACAACCTTCAACAAAGGTATGCCCATTCATGCATGTCTCCATACAGAAGACGCTCTAGGTGAGAATCGAACAGGGCAACATCTTACTGTGTGGCGACAACGCTACCATGAAGTGGTATTAAGAGATATTTTGGAAATCTTCAGAAAATTTGTATGAGGCAAAGAAACTTGGAAATCAAGAAAGACCACACATGGAAATGTTTAGAGGTAGATAAGGCTCAAAAATTAACAATTAAGATAAGAGGAAATGAGATAAAAACAGTGATGTATAATCAATCTGCAGGAAAGTCTCTTGTAATGGATGGCATTCCTACAGAAGTTTGGAGGCTAGGAGGAAAGAAAGTGATAAAGATCTGGAAGGCTTTGTCTGACAGCATTTTAAAAGGAAGGGAAGCATCAACATACTGGGGAAAAAAAGCTGTGGTGGCAGCATACCTCTCAACCTGGAAACAGCAAAAATCTGGACAAAGGCCCATGAAAAATGGTTACAAATCTGTACGCTGATTAACACAAAATTTCCATACATAATTATGTAACCCCAACCACTCCGATGGAATTGCGGTATACCAACTTTTAAATGCAAACTGAAGAACAGACATATGACCCCAGACCCTGTAGTAAATGGTAACTATTTTTTTTTTTTTAGAAATGTCTAGCAATGATGTTCACTGGGAAGGGAGAAGATGATGAACCTTAGGATTTTATTTTTGTTGACTTGCAGTATGTGGGTTTTGTGGTAAAAGTAGGGCATTTAATGGTAGCCAATATTCTAATCTTAGCAAAAGAATATTACAGTTTGCTAGGACCTCCAAAAGTCATTCTCCATGAGCTATCAGTGGCGTAGCTAGAGTTTGTGCCGCCCAGGGCTGTCTGAGTTTGTCGCCCTTCCTCCCATACTGTTGTGGAACTATGGCATACTCATTTATGATTTCTACTAACAAAATCCATAGGGAGCAGCTTAGATCTATTTTGGGTCAACTGGTCAAAACAAAGCAGAGTTGATGAAGAAAGGCAAATGCTGCATTGAAAGCTATCAGATTCAAAATGATGGAAGTACTGTGAGAAAAGAAAAAGGCTGCACAGATTACTACAAAACAGATCTCTCTAAATATATTGTAATGTTTTTAATGTGAATAATACTATGTTCAAAACTTTAAAACAGAATGCTTTATAAATAGGCATTTTTAAGAATTTGACTGAATGGATCATTAACGTCTATAGAAAAAAAAATAAACTTAATGGACTGTATAAATAACTCTTGTAATTTTACTACACTAGACGAGCTCCTCACATAGCAATGACATAAAATTGATTATTGAAAAATTCACATACTACATGCTCACTATAAGAAATACCACCTGTACAGATGCACTACAAAAAGACTGAGAATATTCATGATTTCTACACTTTCCATTTCAGAAGTGCATCAGTGTTTATACAGTAAAGCACCCTGTTGTTGTATCTTTCGGCTTTTCCCGGTTAGGGGTCGCCACCACAGCGGAACTCCGGTCCTCTAATGATTGGCAGCAGATTTTTATGTACCGAGTTGCCAGCCCTGACGTACAACCTTCAACGAAGGTACGCCCATTCACGCATGTCTCCACACAGAAGACGCTTTAGCTGAGAATCGAACAGGACGTCTTACTATGAGGTGACAACGCTACCGCAGTACCACCACTGCACAGTAAAGCACCCTATTTAGTAAAAATCATTCTTACCCCAATATGACACTTTGTGCACCTGAAAATTTTCTTTATCTTTTGTTCTCTCTTAACCCTGTTAAATTCTAATTTTTGACAAAATATGCCTTTATTTAATAAAGTACAGCATTTACAGATAAACTGTGTATTTCTAGTAAGTTAAACCAGTACAATTGTTGACATTAAGTAAAGATGACAAACTGGAAGAACAGATAATGAAAGCAGCACTGCTTTAAAAGTTAATTGTTATTTTCAAAGTAATGGAAGCATGCTGGCTAACTCTCTAAACCTGCTCCTTCAAAATTCAAAGCTGTAGACATTTTCACATAGATTTGTTTATTATATGGCACTGGGAGATTCAGTTGCTCCAGAAAGAGACTTTTTATTGAATATTTTCATGTACAATCAGCAACTATCTCCTGGACTTCTCTATATAACTTTTTGCTTGTGCACTTTACCCTAGTAATAATAGCCGATAATGTATTTCACAGTTATAAAAGGCTTATTGTGGGTCCGTCTTATCTTTCAGTCTGCCTTTCTAGCAATTGTTGACAGGTAATTCATGATTCTAGCCTACATTTGGAGCTTTATATACAACACCTTACTGATAGCATGACAAACAGAAATAAGACAAGTTTTGTGAACCAACTAGATGGCTATAGTCCTGTAAATGTTTGTTTAATCTGAGCATTCTGACTGTTTTCAATACTATAATAAAATAAGAACCAGACTAAAAAAAAAAAAAAAAGTCTTGTTAAGTAGATACTTCAACTGCAAAGGACTGAACTACTGGACTGCAAGACATTCAACTGCAAAGGACTGAACTACTACATTAAGGAACTAGCACTGCCGTAAAATGCACCTTGTACAATACTTGAGTGATTAAGGAATTAGCACTACTGTTCCCCCGTAAAACACACCTTGTAAGCGAGATGTTAAAGAATTAGCACTATCGTTCTGGGTTCCCCTGTACATAAATAAAAAAATACCTTTCCCGAGAATTGAGCTTTAGCGAGAGAAGTACGAGCCGAAGACCTTAATAACATCGTTCTGAATGCAACAGCAGTAGTAATGTTTCCGTTCTTAAACTTGCTGAGAGAGAAGTACTTGCAGAGCCGGAGGAGGAGCCCTTAATAACATAAATAAAAACATAAATAAAAGACCGTCCGTTCCATGTTCTGAATGGAATAGCAGCAAAACACCTAACACAAAATAGTCTTTTTTTTTTTTGCTGCCTTACCTGGAACCGGGGGAAGAAAGACAGGCTGTGCTGTGCCTGTGTGAACTCACACTGCCAAATCTGCGGACTGATTAATTTAAATTAAGTTGTAATGGCTCACTGACTGCCTTGTACAGACATCATCATGCACGCCCTGTGCGTGATGACATCAGGAACAGTTCAAAAAAAAAAAAAATTTAAAAAAACCTTGCAACATTCGGAAATTAAAGGGGCCACTCGGGAATTCATGACACCCCAATATTTTGCCCTCAAAATCGGTACTTACTGAGGTATTCGATACGGTTGAGAGGTATGATGCTCACTCGTGCTGTGTATTGCACTAGATACTGGCTCTAAAGTACATTACACAGGATTCAAAATTATGATTTAGTAATTCAGCCACACCCATAACAACACTGTTCAACCTTAGAGACCATACAGGCTTTGTACCTAGCAAATGGAGAACAGCTACAGCCACTCCCCTCCATAAGAAAGGATCTTCTACAGACCTAAGCAATTACAGACCAATAAGTCTGACCCAGCCTCTATGCAAAGCAATGGAAAGACTTATGGAAATAATCACTAAGGACTTAGGGAAGGTCACCAAACCAACGTATGAAGGCAAAACGGTACACAATACATACCTACACCCGGCCAAAGTTTTTGACATATTACCCCCTAAGGCACAGTAGAAAAGCTAAAGAAATTGGGAATAAATCCATATGTCAGCCACTGGATTATTAACTGGTTCACAGACAGGATGCAGGAAATCAAAACAGGGGAAGCTACCTTCATAAAGATATCCCTCACCAGTGGAGTCTCCCAGGCTTCTGTGCTGGGACCTCTCCTAACATTCATTTACTTCCCTGAAGTAAAAACCAATACCAAAGGCTCTGGCTAAGTTGGCAGATGACCTCAACCTAGGAGCAGTCATTGAATCCCCAAATGAATTACCTACCTGCAGGACGGTGTGTCCCAATTAAATAATTGGTGCCAAAAGCATGGACAAACTAAATGCCAAAAAATGCATTACTGTATCATTTGGGAAGTCATCTACCCCGGGGAACTACCACATTGATAATACACCCCTAAGAGTTGACCCAGCTGTTCGAGATTTGGGAACTTATGTGGATGACGACAAAACCTTTGACCAACATATGTCTGTTGTCATAAGAAATCATCCATCCATCACTCCTTTTTCCCATTTTTTTCACAAGAGGTCAGGGTGTCACTTCAACAGTGACAATGATCTACAACCAAGGTTTACACCAACAGGTGGCTAGCCCTGCCACAGTAGTTCTTCCAAACCACACACTCGTGCGCACATGCACCTATAGCAAATGAAGTGTGTCCAATCTACCTTCTACATATCCTAGAAATATGACAGAAAAATACAGCACCTGGAGAAACCCACACAAACACAGGGAGGACATACAGACTTGGCATAGAAGGTACCCCAGCCAAGAATTGAACCAGCAAACCTCATGCTGTGAGCTAACAATGCTATCCTCTGTGCCGCCCTTCCATTGTTGTAAGAAAGTCTTTCTATAATGCACAGATTACAAACATGGGGATTGTGTCTAGATCTAGGGCCCTTATTAGGACAATCATTGAGTATAATGCTCCCTTTGGCATGCATCTGTCCAGACATGTGCAACAACTGCAACTCCCACAGGAACACCTTACTAAAAGGATACAAGGCCTAAACTATATGTCTTACAAGCAACAATTCAAAGACCTGTCCTACACTCTGCTAAGAGGTGACCTGTGTCTAGCAAACATGGCATCCTCCAACTCTATACAACTGGATTTATTGCACATCACAAAAGTCAAATGGCATCAGAAATAGAAATACTCAAACTAGAGATCTAAATCTCTTCTGCAACATCAACATAATGGTTTGGAGAAACAGCTACATCTTACAGAGGATACCACTGATATGAAACAGACTCCCCAGCCATGTAAAACAAAGCTCATACTTGTCGTTATTCAAGAACAACTTTGATCTATTGGTGGGAAACAGGAAATTTACCCCAGGACTTCCTCCTGTACTACTAAGGGATAGGGGCAGCTCCTAAATGATTTATCCCATGCAACAGTCCCCTGAAATTATTTACGGTATGATCCCACCCAGTTATTCTCATTAGAGTTACTATAGAATTCTCAACCATGAGATGGGTAAGGTCAATCTAACATGAAATGGGATAGGCTAATTCAAGCACCAAGAGAGAAACTGGCTAGGTCTAAAATGTCCCGCAAGCACAGCTAGCCTGGTACTTACCCAAGAACTGATGACCCTATAAATACCATTTATATTACAGGCTGCTATTTTTGTTTTGCTGTACTAAGGGGTGGTGAAAGCCACACACACTCTGGCTAGGCTTATAAATGCCCTAGGGCAGATAGCCTAGTACGAGCCTATGAACCTATGAATGGATGCTGATGCTTGTGCCTTGTGTGTCAAGGACTGTATGATAATGTTGCTTCGCCTGCACAGGCACTATATAGCATGACTACTTCGACTATACACAAGTCCATTCCACAATGTGGAAGCATGGTACTGCCTGAAAAAGCAGCATTCTTAGTACCTGTAAGCAGTACAGGCACAGGTATGATGACCTGCAACACTCTGAAGATCTCTGGGCATGGAGAGCAGAGATGAAGCAAAACACTCCAAATGGTATTTTAATGGTCTGCCATACCTACTGTTTTATAATGTAGTTTCTAAGATTTTTCTGTCTTTCTAAAGTTTATTTTATCTGACAGATACCACAATTGTCCAGGTTTGCTGTTGTAGCTGGTTGTCTTGCTGCTGTTGGCAGTTATATTGTTGTCGCACTGTTCTGTTTGTGACAGGCCAGGACACAGCTGTAAATATTTGGTTATCTGCGTCTACAATCAGCTAAATACTCCTATACGTAATGGGGTACCATTTCCCTAAACAACACAAATGCCCTTCATATTTCAACTTGCTTTTCCATTGTGTGCTACTACTGTTTTATTCTGCTTGCTAACACCCTTTTTCCTGCTGGACTGTAATATCCATTACATCCCCTTTCATGAAATTAGTAAGGTACACAACTACAATGGCACCAGATGGCTAGTCTTTACCTGTTTTATGTTGTTTCAGTGCAGTATTCAGTGGCAGCTTACCACAGAAGAGCCTACTCATTTTGCTACAGTTGTCATACATGTTCTCATGAGCTCGAGCAAGAGAACAAAAGATTGTTGCCTTGCCCTAATATGTATACTCATGGCTAGATCACTGTGATTCACTTGTGATACTTTCCTCCTAACTCAAACTTCCCTACAGTGCAGCTATCTGACTACTTGCATAGTATGTCCGTGCCTAGCTGCTAAAGTCTATTTTGCACACCACTATATTCTCTCTCTGTGGAGCACTCCATCTTTCATTCTGAAGCGCATCTCTGAATCTTGGTCCATATGTCAGAAATGCTGTTCAAACCATTTATCACACTTTTTGAGAATTAATACTTACTTGCATTTTACCAATGCCACCAACCTTGCAACTTCAAAGCATTCTCTTTTGCTCGTGTTTTTAATGTATCACTCATATGGACTCTATGGATTCCCTTGATATGCTTGTTTCCACATTGCATCCTAGCCCCCTTCCTTAATACATTGAGGTCACTTTGCTCTTAAAGGCTACTGATGAAGACCAAGCATTACTTTAGTTGCAATGCAGGAAACCTCATCTGCTCTGTTACCTACAGAGGATATCCAGATTTGCCAAGGTGTCTAGAAAGAGGGGTTAAAACTTCTCATTTTCTGTTGGTGATGCTTGTTCCAATACAATTCAGAACAACATCAGTTGTCTTTGTTGCCTCTTCACACAAAACACTTACATTCATGTTACCTGGTAGAAGAGACACTAGGTATGCTTGCCTCTGTTGTTACAGATACGTTTGTCCCCCAACACTCCAAGTAGATATATACACTTTGCCGGAAGCAATCTGAATTGGGCCACTCTTTCAGTCATGCCTAGACTCTTCTGATCCCTTCTATACTTCTTATATAATATTTAAAGTTGCAATATATATTAAAGACATACAAACCTCCAGGCTAGTTAAACAGTATGATGCACAGAAAACACTCCAGGTGCAGTTAACTGTTCGCTATTCAAATCATAGCTAGCTACAGGCCCCCAACTTTGACTCAAGATGCCAACTCCACCTATCTGGACCTCTTCAATTCTATCAAGATTCAACCCTTTACCCTGATCCTGGGTGACTAACTATCCAACCTCAGATTGAAAGAACTACTCATACTAAAACACAAATTCCTACAGATTCCTTGATTTTGTCAATGCAAATGCCTTGGACCAGCTGGTCAACACACGCAAAAGAGGTGATAATATCTCGGACTTGGTATTAACCAACACGAGTAACCACTGCAGCATCCCTGCAGTGCCATCCTCCTTGGTAAGATTCAACCACAAAACAGTCACTTTCGAAGTTACCATCTCTCCTGACCCCCCCTCCCCCCAGCTAGGGTCAAACAAAAAAAACTTCCCCAAAGCTGATTACAACCTCCTGAAGGAAGGTATAAACAGCTTCACAGCCCCTTCCACTCCATAGAAACTGGTACATATATAAACCTACACCAAAGTACTATACAAGCATTTATATAGCTGCATGGAATCAGGAATACCCAACAGGACAAAATCCTCCTCCTCAAGGAAGAGTAAACCTGTCTGGTGGACATCTGCAATAAATAAACTCTATAATAAAAGGAAAAAAATTGCTGTCCAGGATCAAGAAGGAGCAGGTGTCTAATTGGAAGCAATCTCTCCTTAGCCTGAACAAGCAAATAAGAGGAGTAGTGAAATCCTCCACAGCAAACAGAGTCCAAACTGGCCACATCAACTAAAGGCAATCTTAAGGCCTTCTTCACATATGTCCGCAATCTAAAAGGAAGCACTCAGATCTGCTCAGAACTGGTGGTCAAGGACACTACATACACACACGCCATAGATATAGCCAACCTGCTGGCAGACAGGTTCAGTGAAAACTTCATCCCTCGGCCCCCCCCCATCAGTAAATCTGCACATCCCCAGCACCTGTCCCCCTCCCCTTATCTCTAGGGAGCAAGTCATCATTGCCCTCTCAAAGGCAAAAATTACAGCCTACAAGGGACCCGATAACATCCCATGCTGCATCCTACATGAACTCAGGCAGGAACTTGCAGGACCATTAGGCACCCTATCCAACCAAAGCCTGAATACTGGCTTTGTCTTAGCTGAGTGGAGGACAGCCACTGTCATCCTTTTGCAAAAAGGTGGAACGTCCACCCATACAAGAAATTACAGACCCATCAGCCTAACTAGCCTGATCTGCAAGCCCATGGAATGGATTATCATGGCCCTCATTAACAAGGGCATTGGCAACTTCCAAACATTCAATACCACACAGACTGGTTTCATCAAGGGGAGATCATGCCTGTTAAATTTGGTCGACTTCTTTGAGACGGTCACAAAGCCATGGATGAGGGGAAGACAGTGCACACCGCCTATCTTGACCTGGCCAAAGTCTTTGATACTTTTCTCCACTCGGGTATAATAGATAGACTCTCTCAACTAAGCATCAATCCGTATGTAATCAGATGGATAGCAAACTGACTCACTGACAGAACTCACCTAGTCAAAATAGGGGAAGGCACCTCAAGCAGTAGATCCATAAAGAGCACGGTCTCCCAGGGATCGGTCTTGGGGTCTCTGTTTGGGATATACTGTTCTGAGGTGCAGGCCAAAACCAGTGGGCTATGGCTGACCAAGTTTGCAGATGACTGCAAGCTGGACGCTGTCATCAATTCCCCTAACGATGTGGACATCCTCCAAAAGGATCTCACCCAAACAAATGATTTGTGCCAGAAACATGGCTTCAAACTGAATGCCAAAAAATGCATCATCATCTCCTTTGGGGAGAGTGAAGTCCCCACAAATTATCACATTAATAACAAGGTCCTAAGCACGCAATCAGTCGTGAGGGACTTGGTCACCCAGGTTGACAGCAAACTGACTTTTGACCACCATAGTGCCTCTGTTGTAGAGAAAGCTTTCTACATGACCCACCTCATTATTAAGGGTATCTCATTCTAGGGACCGGCAGGTCATAACATCCCTGTATTCTTCCCTTATAAGGACCCATTGAGTACAATGCCCCTTTTGGCATGTACCTCACAAAGCACATGCAGCAGCTGGAGAGACCACAGAGCTTCCTCACCAGGAGAATCCAGGGCTTCAAACATCTACCCTCCACAGATATGCTAAAAGCCCTGTCCCTCTACTCAGTCTCATACAGACTCCTCAGAGGTGACCTCTGTCTGGCATACAAAGCAATCTCAGACCCCGCCTTGATGGGACTGCTGCATATCCATAAGTCAGTCAATCTCCACTCGAGCCAACTTGTACGCGTGACCTCAACCTGGTCTGTGACATCAATAGGACTTGTTGGTGGGACAGATTTGTGTCCCAGAGACTGCCCCTTCTGTGGAACAGACTCCCTCTCCACGTCAAGCAGAGTAACTCATTAATCCTTTTTAAGTGCAACCTGGCTAACTCATGGGAAACAGAAAATACAGCCATGGGATTCCACCTGTGTCCCTGCTGGACAGGGGCATCTGGTGCTGACTTGTTGGAACATGAGCTAAAATCTTGGCGAGGTTTGTAAGGGCCTCAGGGCTAATAGCCTAGTAACTTCATATGATCCCATTAAAGAACTAATAATATAACTCAGTCTATGCCTGTAGTGTATCTCAGCATACAAACAGTATTAAAATGCTGTATTTAACAGTCTTCCAGTAACATTGTATCAAGTGATTTGTGTGAAATGAAAAGAGGTTGTCTTTCTCTCTCTTACCCTATTGCAGTCTTCCTGAAAGCTAGGAATGTCACTGTCAGTTGGCTGGCTGATGACATCCAAAGGACCTTCATCTTCAATAAGCGGATAGCCCTCTGCATCTTCCCTAGATTCTTAACAAAAGGAACAAAAGTATTCAAAGTTTAAAGAAATACAGCATCAAATCACACTACATATGAAAAATGTTGACTGTACAAAACAACTTGTAATTAAAAAAAAAATTAAGAGCTATCCCTTCTGATGACTTCATAATTTTTCCCCATTAAAAATGTATGCTACTACAAACAGACCTCCACCGTTGACACTGAACGACTAGTCATTATCCCCATCAATCAAATTTAAAAATACACTGAGATACCACAATCGTGGGTAACAGGTTCCCAAGGCACATAGTGCATTTACCACAACCCTGCAAAATTCAGAAGTACAGGTGTTTAATCACTCACCATAACAGTAGTAATACAAATAAAAGTATCACTGCTGCAGCATTTAAATACAAATACAAAACCTGGAACTTCTGTTACAGACATAGGTAAGTTTTAGCCAGATCTTACTAGCATTCAAATATCAGGAACTGTAGTAATGAAATTATGACCGATGGCGATTAGAGAGTACAAACGATAGTAACCCATCCACCTAAGACAGGGTGACTAGACTTCTTGAATATAACTTTGCTCAATGGAATTGGGAACTATTAGTGGGGTACAAATAAGCACCTGCTTAACTCATCTGCCAGACAGCTGGTTCTCCCTGATTTTCCCTAGTAAGTGAACTGATAAGAATATGCTTGTGCTGAATGCCCAAACCCTCAAAGCCTCTTGTCAAAGGAGTAGTATGAATTTCTCCATGCCTAGAGAATGTACTATACCATTAATATATTGCCCAAATGGACAAAGATGTTACTTTGTGGAATCTAATCTTGCAGAGCATGAAAAAAATGTCCAAAACACTGAAGTGAAACTACAGTTAATGGGTGACCAAAATCAATAGGTCACAGCACCATAACACTGTCCTCTCAATGCCAGTGAAAAAGCAACAATTATGGAAACACATTTAGGAGAAGAAGGTATGAAGGACTTGCGAAATAAGAAACAGGAAGGGTCATCTACCAATACATATAACTTCTGCATAAATCATTGATTTTGAGGAGTACACTCAACAGGTGTTAAGCCAGGAATGAAAGAACCTTAAAGGTAAGTTGCAGTGAAAATGCTATTACCAGTCGTAATTACATTCCACTGAACTTTTTACCTGAGGGTTTACCCCCCTTTCCCTGTGGTGATGCAACTGCAGAGTTTACTACATTAAGCAAAGGGGTATCTGGGGTTTGGGAAGTGAAGCACCTCCACTATAAATTTCACTGTGACAAGGAACAGTAGACACACTGTAGCACTGTCATGGAGTAAACTGCAAAAAATGCCACCAAAATGAAGGCTGCCTTTAGCCCCAGAACACAGACACAGCCAAAGGGCAGATACACTATCAAAACAAGTGGCACTGTGCAACGGTTGTTAGAGAGTCTCCCCAAAATTAAAACATGGCCACCATTATCTCCATACGTAGGAAATGGCTTAGGGCAGCCAAGAGGTAGGCTGCTGCCAAGCAGAACTCTGCAACGTTTACAGGGATTCCCAACCTGGGTAGCAGAGACTCCCTCTACCAGATGAAACAGCTCAGGTTGTTGGCTACCAGAAGCCAATTATCCAAACCAGAAAATGATTTTGTTCCTTGTAGATACAGATGAGCAGCTACTACTGGCATGCTATTTGTATACAATGATGTAGCAGACACAAGGCAGAATGGTAAAGTCCTGAAGTTAATAACTATTTTTATTTGACAGTAGAGGAATTCATTTTACAAATGTCATGCTTAGTTCAGCGTCTTGAAGACCTAAACAACATTTCCATCTTCCTCTGGATAATATGAATAGGAGAGAATGAAGACTTATGATATGAAAGGACTCCACTGACAGGAAAAAAGGTGTGTTAGTTGCTTAAGTCAAGTACAGGCCTAAGGTTTCACTTTATTCTTGGTTAATCCTAGTTCCAAAGATAAGTCCTCATTGGTCTTGCGATACCTACTAGATGGCTTTTTTCCTGAAAAAGATCTGCATCTCAGTCCTGCTGCAACTTACTTTCAATTTCAGACAATGGTAAAACTACACCTCAAATATTTTTTAGATGCTTTAGTCTGAAAAAAACAACTACTTGTGATACGCACAACTTTGCCAAATATAAACAAACAACCATAGAGATACTCGCTTTATCCTACTCCATTCCTTTCTTCTCTTCATCCAATTTTTATCTTGCTTCTGACTGTATATACTAAACAGTCATGCAAAAAGTTGACTCCTTTAGCAGTTGGGGGGAACCCACAAAGATACAGGGGCAGCCTGGTAAGGAGCAACTGAGATATCCAGGGTGTGCGGATATAGTAATTGGGGGAACAGGACTAAGCAGGCCAGGTAGGAAAAACAAAAAAATCTTCAGCTACATTCAAAACTAGAACACATCATAAAAAGCTGCACATAAATTTATGGACTGAATTTTCCTGGATTCGGGTGCACAGCTTACAGTTATATCTGCGGGTATAGTGACGTTTTGGAGTCTACATTGGTCTACGATGATTCAATAAAGTAAGTGCAGCTGTATCCCATAAAGTAAAATATCTTGAAAACTCTGAAGTTGGGTCCAGCACATCAGAGTAGAAAATTAAACAAATTGAAAAAAAATGTGCTTCTGTCTAGAAAACAATATCTAAACACTTCAGCCAGTGAAATAGTGGTAGTGAAAAATTCCCTATTTCTTTCATGTAACACATTGGGAATTCAGTAACAGATTAAGGAGCACACTAACAATCGATAAAGAGAAAAGTAGATTGTTCAGCTTTAACAGTAGAAGTAGCACATCTCCTGGCCGTTTACACAAAACATTTCCTTTATGATCATATTAATTGGGTGCTCAAACACTTACTAAAAAAAATCCTGTATTATTTGTACATTTCTATACTAACACAGCTCCACCAGTGGCTTTCCCCTAGTGACTATAAATTGATATCTATTTTTTCTCCGTCATCTGCACTCTATTCCACTACTTTTTTACAGACACTGTGAAGACTTACTTCCCCCTCCATGGCACCATGCAAATAGTAACTATTTTTTTCCAACCTACAGGCATGGCTTGGCATGTCATTTGATTACTGGTGAGGCACATATTGTTTGGCGCAAAAAGCTATTGGTCTTACTGTTTTATCCTACATCTGTCTGAGGCTTATGTTCATAGGTAGGTACTCGGCTATTGGCTCTAGGGCCTATATAAGCCTAGCCAAAAAGGTACCCTGGCTTTCGCCACCCAAGAAAATTATTTTCCTGTGCTCCTGTCGTGCAGAGCCACAGAGGTGATCCCCAGGATGAATTACCTATTTCCCATCCAATCATCAGGATTTTTCTTGAAGAGTGCTAATGAGGAGTTTTGTTTGATATAGATAGGTAGTTTGCTTACACTGCATTCATGTAGGTGTGAGCCTTGCAATCCTCCTGGACAACTGTTCAGTGGATTTACTGCACGGTATGCGACTCATGACTATACATGCAAGGTACCAGAGTTAGTGCCTTCCTGACTTGTCTTTAAGCAAACCATTCAAATGTTCAAGCAAATCAGTTGCTTGTGGACAGCATGATGTGTATTACCAATGCATCACACTTCCTTTAAGGCATTCTGTACTTTATTACATGCAAAGAGATTTTCCTTGATCTCACTTTGTACCACATACACAAATAGTTCCCCAAGTCATTTTAAAACTGCAGCTTGCTCTGTCTTTTTATTAGACTGTATCACAAGTACTCCTGGAACATCAACCATAGTTAAACAGTACTGCCTACTTTGAGTGGTACTGGTCCCATAAGAACAATCTGACAAATCTACTCTGGCTTTTAACTCTGATACAAATGTCCACAGGCTTTAAACTGTAACAGTTGTGATCATACAGCTTTAAAATTCACACTATTATACAATGCCAGAAACTACAAATTTCGATTCCATGGCACTGTGTGCGTCAACACACTGTACAACAGCAGCATGTCTTCCTAAATGTTCACTTTGCTCTTGTGTACAGACTGTCAACCATTTTCTCAACTGTTCACTTGCCCCTCTCTGCTGCCATTTGCTCAACTTTCTCTCTCTGGAAATGACAGCGGCATGTTCATCAATGTGTCCAACAAAAATATAGTTGCTGCTAGACATTCCACTCCTCTGATCCTCCCCAAAGGTCTTCTGTACAATTTCCAAGCAGTTGTATGATATGGAAGTATCCAGACAGCTAATCCTTTCAAATGTGCCCAGCTATCAAAGTAAACATGGATTGTTTCACCTGGCTATAACCGTTTGATCATTAAATTCACTCCTTTGAGGTTAGCAGGAGAGCAAGACCCCTCAGTTCTTTCTCCACAAAGGACTGTTTAGTTTTTTAACAAATACCACTGTAGCCCATCTTTTGAAATTTACTTCACGGTTTTTGATTTGAAAGTAAAACCAGTACAATTTTTGTCTTCTGCATTCATACTTACAAAATGCTACTGCTGTTCTTAAAAGAGGTTATGCCAGCTTTGACACGCCTCAGTCTATCAGTCGGTGTTTTAAAGGTCACTTAATGCTGCTTTCAAATACTTTAGCAAGGCAGTACAAAAAGCTACATGTTACACCCAAAGGTTGTCATGCATGACAACCCACAAACTCTTGGACCACAATCTCAGCAATAATCTCTACTTGACAAGTTGACCATGCTGCCATGGCCCCTAGAATGCAATATTTGTATGCATACAGTGACCTCTAGACAGAAAGAATGGTGAGGGTTCACAGAGTTTCATTTTACACTTTGCTATAATTACATCTTTTCTTCAAATGCAGTCTCTGTTCCTGCGGTTCCTCTAAAAATTCCTGATTTTTCTTGATTAAATTATATACTGGTCTTTGAAACAGTCCAGGGCAGGGTAAATAAAGCTATTTCAACCCCTCACCACCCCCTGCTCCTAGGAAAGCTTAGTTTTACCTGAGGTACTCATTTGTAACGTAGGCCTTTGTTGCTAAAGACCTAATGAGACAGTTTTTAAATGCAGTCACTTCTAGACAGAAAAATGTACCAGTCTCAGCACTAAGGTTTACTATAGCGTTCATCACAAACAAATTAGATTTTTTTTTGTCTGGAAATATTAATAACAGTTTCAACATCTGTCCAAGATGGGAGTACAAAATTCATCCAAAACCACACTGCTTCCAGGAAAGCCTATGACTGTTGCTTCACTTGAGGTACCTTTACATTATAGGTAATTTGTATGGCTTTTGTATGGCTGCTACTTTTACTTCTCTTTTAGATCCTTCCCTACATATTTATTTATTTAACATTTGTTTACCGGGAAAGTCCAACTTGGAACAAAGCCAATTTTCAGCAGAGGCCCAGGGAGAAAAGCTTCAGACGCATCTCTTTGAAACATAGGAGGAAACCCACATGAAAGCAGGGAGGACATGCAGACTTCACACACAAGGCATTCCAGTCGAGAACCGAACAGGAGAACCTCTTGTTGTGAGGCGACAGTGCTACCGCTGCAACACTGCGCTATATGGTTTACTATCAAAACACCGAACGACAGAACGTAAACCATTCAAAAATGCGGTTTACATGTTTGATGTGCTGTATATTAATTAGGTTGGAATATCGACAAGGTAATAGCGGTGAAATCGAATTTGACATCTGAAGTCTGTTGTTCCCTGCACTGTTTCAAACAATGTGGTAACTGTACACTTACCTGCCTGCTTTGTAGCAGTACAAACGTACTAGATCTGTACTGCACAGTGCTGACAGTCATGTTTTTGCAAGGGGCAAGACACCTGGCACCCCCCCCATGGGGGGCTGTACCCCCACACCCCCTGCTACTTATATATTCCAACTCCGAGATCGCACTACAGTGAAGGAAAGGGTAAATCTTCCAATCTGCACTGCACGGCGATCTCTACACGTAACATCGCCCACGTATAAGTGAATGCACAGTGCATTCGCTGAAAAGGACACTCACAAAATTGAAGGTTGGCAATATGGAAATCAGCCAACTGACGTTTGGCATTCCCATGTTCGCCAAACTTTCCTTCATTCTGCATTTTGATAGTAAACCTAAAAATATGTATATGTATATGTATGTATGTATATATATATATATATATATATATATATATATATATATATATATTTGTGTGTGTGTGTGTATATATATATATATATATATATATATATATATATATATATATATATATGGGTCTACTACTAATGCCCGACACGACGATTCCCCGACAGAAAACTCACCAACGCCAGATGACCGACAACACACAAACCCGACACAAACCCGACAACGCAAAACACCGAACATCATTACACCGACACACGGAACGTAAACAACACGCGACACTACATAGCATACACACTAGCCCTGACCCAAACCCTAACCCTAAGGTCCGACACTATCGCACTTCACCTACCTGCACCCTAACTCACTTAACCCACCCCTAGCCCAAGCTCCGACACTAACGCACACATCACCTACCTGCACCCTAACCCTAACTCACTTAACCCACCCCTAGCCCAAGCCCCCACACTAACGCACACATCACCTACCTGCACCCTAACCTAACTCACTTAACCCGTCCCTAAACTACAGTCCCTCACTAGCACACACTTACCTTACCGAACCATACCTCCGACACGAACACACACTCACCTTTCCCACAGCCTAACCCGACATCCCACAATCTCGATCACTTACCTGACCGCTCCTAACTCCGTCACCATCGCACACTTACCGCGTCGCGATCGCACATTCCCTTGTCGGTCTTTCCGCTGTCGGCAAATCATCCTGTCGGTACACTTACCTGTCGGTCATCTGGCGTCGGTGAGTTTTCTGTCGGGGAATCGTCGTGTCGGGCATTAGTAGTAGACATATATATATATATATATATATATATATATATACACACACACACACACACACACACACTCACACACACACACTGATTACTTACCCATTCTACCATCTCTCTTGTACTTGTTGGATGATTTCAGATAAAAGTTGCCTCCACATCCCCTCAATTTCCTATTAACACTTCATCAAAGTAATGAAATGCAATCATTCTTGACAAGTCAGCCTTTTCTAAATTTGTCTCCACTATGGTTCATAGGTGTGTACTATGCTAATGGCCCTGGAGCCTTTACAAGCCTAGCCCATAGGATTACCCTGGCATCGTGCCACCCGACCTTAGTTCCTAGAGCCTCTGTTGAGTAGAGCCACTGGAGTGATCCCCGGGGTGAATTTTCTATTTCCCATCCACTCATCAAGATCTCTCTTGAAGAGAGCCAGTGAGGTGCTCTGCTTGACATGTATGGGAAGTCTATTCCATAGCATGGGCAGTCTCTGAGTTATGAACCTGTCCCTCCAGCATGTTTGGTTGATTGTGGTAATGAGGTTGAGGTCTCTGGAGTGTGTGGTGTGGAGGGATTGGGATTTCTTTAGATGTTGCATTTCTAACAGAGCTGGGTCAGACATGGCTTTGTAAGTCAAGCAGAGATCGCCTCTAAGTAGGCGATATGAGAGAGAGAATAGTTGAAGTTTTTTTTGAGTCTGTCCATATAGGACAAGTGTTTAAAGCCTAGGATCCTCTTTGTGAGGTACTTTTGTGGCCTCTCCAGTTGTTGCAGGTGTCTAGTGAGGTACATGCCAAATGGGGCATTGTATTCGATGATTGGCCTAATGAAGGGACAATGACCTCTTTCTTCTTGGATGCAAATCCCTTAGTAATGAGATGTGCCACACAGAAGGACTTTCGGACCACAGTGGCAATGTGGTGGTCAAAAAGAGAGGTTGCTGCTGACCCTGTGTTCGTAGATCTCTTATAACACCTTCTGTGTTCAGTGGACTACCATCGATGTGGTAATTCAAGGGAACCAGGTTTTTCCCCAAGGGGGATGATGACACATTTTTTGGCATTAAGCTTAAGGCCATGGTTCTGACACCAGTTGTTGGTCTCATTGAGGCCTTTCTGTAGGATGTCAACATCACTTGGGGAGTTAATAATAGCTCCCAATTTGCAATCATCTGCGAACATGGTCAGCCAGAGTCCCTTCGTGTTGGCCTGGACTTCAGAGAAATAGATACCAAACTGGAGAGGACCCAGGGCCGAACTCTGTGGGACTCCACTCGTGACTGGTCGACAGTCTGACTTGGAGTTAGCTACTTTCACACTGTGGGTTCAATCTGTGAGTCGGTTTGTAACTCACCTAGTGATATAGGGGTTTGATGCCTAGCTTAGTGAGTTTTTCTAAGATTCCTGAGGGGGAATGGTATCAAAGGCCTTGGCCAGATCAAGGTAGGCTGTATTAACCACCTTGCCTTCATCCACAGCTCTGGTGACTGACTCAAAGATGACCAAGTTGAGCAGGCATGATCGACCCTTCACAAAACCAAACTGTGTAGGATCCAGAGTTTGGAGATTCCCTATATCCTTGTTTATTAGGTCCATGATGATGCATTCCATAGCTTTGCATATCAGACTAGTCAGGCTAATGGGCAATATTTCCTGGGGTCTGCAGTTGCTCCCTCCCTTGTGGAGAGGGATGACTGTAGCAGTGTGCCATTCAGTAGGGACAAAGCCTGAGGTGAGGCTGTGATTGAACAGAGCACACAGGTGAGGTGCCAGTTCACTCTGTAGTTCATGTAGAACACAGCCGGGGATATTATCAGGTCCCATAGAAGCTGCATTCTTGGCCTTGGACAGAGCTGTTTTAACCTGTGCAGCAGTAATACTGGGTGCCTGGCAATCTACTGGTATTGTGATTGGTCCTTGGGGGGGGGGGGGGGGGTAAAGTTGGCACTGATTCCGTCAGCCAGTATATTGGCAATATCTGTTGGCTCGGTACAGGAGGTACCATTTTACAGTAGCTCATAGCAAATCTGGGTATTGCCTTGGAGATTCTTTACTAACTATAGAAAGCCTTGTGGGTGTCTTTACTATCTGCTGCAATTCTGTTTTCATAGCTAGCTTTAGAGGATTTGATGAGGGATCTCAACCTTTTGTTGAGGCTGATAAGGGAGTTTTTCCAGTCTTGGGACTTCACCTTATTCCGCAACAGTTTCCTCTTTCTGTTGTAGAGTTTATTTATGGCAGGGGACTACCAGATTGGCTTCCTTTTTTTTTTGAGGAGAGCATCTTGGTAAATATATAGGCTATGGAAATAGCCTTGTGAAAGGACCTGGAATGTATAATGTCTTCCATTTCTAGTGAATGCAAAATGTAGCTTAGTTTAGCTACTGTGAAAAAAAAAAGCACTACCATATTATTCTCCAAAGTACAACAGGTGGGACAGACTGGACAGAAATATTTCACTGGAGCATGTACATTTAATTGAAAGCTTAGACACACATCCAGTAACTATTTCAGATCATGTACCAATAGAAACCAAGATAAAGATGTAGGGTAATAAATTAAGTAGGAAAGTGCCAGTACCTCATTTTTATCTGTTAAAATGAGAGAGAAATTTAAGGGATGAGTAGTGGAAACGATTTTAGAGTTTAGAACACAGAAATTGATTCAGAATGGATAAACTGGATAATTCAGAATGGAGTGGGATAAAATGAAAATGCAGTTTAAAAATTGCTGAAATGAAAGAGAGACTGGAAAAATATTAGGAATTTAGATGAGTTGTCAAAAGTTAAAGTAGCAAGTACTTTTTTGACACTTTCAGAGCAGAAAAACTTTTAGCATGGTGACTTGGGCAACAGAAATTAGAAAGGCTCCATAGGTTTAGCACCGGGGTCTCAAACACACGGCCAGCAGAGTAATTTTCTGCGGCCCGCGATTACTTACTTTATCCATTTTTTTTTTTTTACTGCAGTATTTTCTGTGTTCTGTTCAAACAATGAATCCTGTTCCTCATAAAACGTGTGGTTCTCTTGCAAGTCAGTGAGGAATAGTCACTACACTAAATAATGATAGTCATTCCAGTTTCAGAGTTCATATCTGTCAGAAAATGCATGGAAACACAAAAACTTTTATTCTAGCAAAAGTCAGGTTGAAAGCACTGTTAAATCAACAGCCATAGAGCCTAACTGCAGTAGCTGTAGTCTACTGAGGCAATGTCATAGTGAAGCACTGGAGACCTGCGATTTCTAGAAGCAGTTATTTATATAAAATGAATTACCTGTATGCCTTTTGTCGACAGATATAAACACACTGTGTAATGTAGAGCTACTGGTGACTAATGTGGATAATTCTCTTTTTAAGCATGAGTTTGCGATGGTGTGAGGAAAAGCTCATTTATATGACTGCACAGGACTGGCAACTGATAGGACAGTTAATGAGAGTTACATAAGAAAATAATGTTTTGAAATGCAGCACCCATGAGCAGGTAGGTACCCGTGGTATAATTACTATTACTATTCATTTCTTTTGTTGGAATCTAGCAGCTATACGTTTGTGGACAGACAGGAGTTTTAGTTATTCAGTAACTGTTATTGGATCATAATGACCAACTTGGAAGATAATTGTATAGAATGTTATTTAGTGTTGGACAAGCAGATGGATTCTAGATAATTTTATAGCTAGTAAGAAGTTGTGTATATGTCAGTTCATGGAGTAGTTCTAAATACCAATTTAGGCTTTTTAGTGCAGCTATACAGTGGTGGGTTCTGAAAGGGGTATTTGCTGCAAATTTAGCATTGCTCAAGTCTTAGTTTTTGTGATGCTTGAAGGTTAGTAAGGATAGGAGTGCCATAAAGAAGTGTGGGGAGGAGATAAGTAGTGGCAAGTTTAGCTTTAGTTGCTATAGCAGCTATACGTTTTGCTGTACTTTTGCTATATGTTTGAGACATGGGAGGGTCATCGCATTGTGATTTTTTTTTTTTGAGTGCAGAAAACTGTGAATTTGTCTTTCTTTATGGATTTCTTTATTATGACTGTCATACTATCGAAGAAACTTGATGGTGTTGGCTTTAGTGTTTTATCCCTTGAATTGTAAAGCAATAGTAAAACATGAGCCAGGATAAACTAGTAATCTGCTTGCCATGAGAATCAGCTGGATGGGCTTGCAATGGGCAGCTGTACATACCTCTCAACTGTTCAGATTTTCGCAGAATATCTGGATTTTTTTACTCATATTTTTGGTCTCTTCCTCATACAATCTGTGGTTTTCTGGCAAATCATTGGGATGCTCCGAGAATTGAAGTCACTCTGCTTGGTTAAGTGACGTTTGCAAGATCACACAGTAGTAGCCAAAGGAGGGCTGAAGGAATCAAACCTTGTGTCCAAGAAACTACAGTTGACAGCCTTAACCCTCTGCAGTCTGCACCAACTGCTAGATTTCTTTGTTCCTGGTGTCTGCAAATTATATGGCTGTATTAGAGAACTCAGGATAGTGTGGGTTAATTACCCAAAGATCATTGTGTGTGTGTGTGTGTGTGTGTATGTGTGCCTAACAAAATTTTGTAATATCAATTAAAAATTAGATAGTATTTGGAGGTTATTTTGCAGCACGAACAGAACTGAGAGAGAATACTTATTTATAATTTACGGTCATCTGTTACTTAGTAGGAAGTGCTCGTTTCAGTATTAGAAAATTGTGTGGAAAAAAGTCTCCAAATGAATTTTCTTTGTATGCTTATTACAAACTAGTATTATAATTAACTATTAGCAATGTCATCATCCAAGAAACAAAAGATTTTAGATGAAAAGCGTGTTTTCCAAGAAAAGTGGGAAAAATTGTATTTTTTCACTAAGCTGAATAATCAAATCAAATGCCTCATCTGCTATCAATCTGTTTCTGCTCCAAAGGAATACAATGCATGGAGACATTATGAAACAATGCATGGTAACGAATATGATGTGATAACATGCAAAATGAGGGAAGAGAATGTTCATCAACTAAAATCAGCAAAACAGCTTCAAAAACCTTAAAACGAGCAAAGTTTCAGTACAAGCAAGCTTTATCATCAGTGAAATGATCGCAAAGTCGTCTCGTCCATTCGCTGAAGGCAAGATCATTAAAGACTACTTCATAAAAGCAAGCTAGATTCTTTGCCAAGACAAGAAGAAAGTGTTTGAAGGTATAGGTTTGTTTGCAAATACAGTGGGCAGCAGAATTACTGAATTGGCCAGTAATGTGCACCAGCAGCTATTTGCAGCTGAAAAAGAGTTTGAAGACTTTTCAGTTGCCCTACACAAGAGCGCTGGCATAACAGATACGGCATAATGCGCTGTGTTCATTCAAGATGTGGACAGGAACTTGAATGTTATGGAAGCATTACTAGACCTGTTGCCTTTGAAAGGGACAACAATGGGGCATGACATATTTGGCGAACTTGAAAAATGTATAGAAAAGTTGGAATTGCCGTGTGATTAGCATACTTCGGTAGCAACTGATGGTGCACCCTTGAAGTGTTCTGAAAATGTTGGTGTCGTTGGGTTACTGAAAACAAAGCTCAACACTACTGGTGTTGCTGACACCTTCACTGCAATTCATTGCATTCTGCACCAGGAAGCATTGTGTGGAAAAAAGTTTCCAAATAAAGGAAGTCATGGATGATGTTAAGACGATTAACTTTATACATACAAGAGGTCTAAATCACCTCCAGTTTACTGACATTCTATCCAACCTGGATATCGAATATGGAGAATTATTCTATCACACTGAAGTCAGAGGGTAAATTAGGGGACGTGTGCTGAAAAGATTCTCTACATTGCAACAGGAAATAGCAATCTTCATGGCAATGGAAGAAAATAAAATTCCTCAGCTAGGCGATCCACTTTTCATATCTAACCTTGCTTTTCTGACAGATATTACACAACATCTGAATGAACTCAAAATCAAGCACCAGGGCACCAAATGGACAATTTTCGCAGATGTATGAGTGTCGAGGCTTTCAGATGTAAACATTCCCTTTGGGCGAAACACCTGAAGGATGGTGACCTAGTTCATTTTGCAGCCTTACAGTCACTCGGAATAGTAAAAAAAAACAGTTCTTGAAAGACTATTCAGAAGCAATTAGTAAATGACAAGCAGAATTTGACCTTCAGTTTCAAGATTTCAAGGCACTACAGCCCCTATTTGCCATTTTTACTACGCCTTTTTCCATGGGAATTGACAATGTCTCTGAAGAATTCCAGATGGAGTTGCTGGAGCTTCAGTGCGATAGTGTTCTGAAACAGAAGTACATAGATGTTGGCGTTTCAGATTTTTATAAGTACATGAATCAAGATAAGTTTCCAAAGCTTTTCTCTATGTCTGCTCGAATCCTTACGATGTTTGGCAGTACATGTTTGTGAACAGTTTTTTTTTCCATCTATGAATCTCAACAAATCAGTTTTCCGATCAACGTTTACTGATGAACTCTTGACAGCTACCTTGCGAGTTGCTGCTTCATGCAACATAAAGCCTAATGTTGGCATCCTGGTCTCTGCAAAACGTCAGCTAAGCAGTCAAAACAAAGGCAGGCAATAATGTTTCATGAACAAAAAATACTTAAGTCATCGAGCTTAGTTGAAATGACTAGAATATTTGAAACTAATACAATACAACAGTGTTGGTCTGTTGCTTCAAACAAAAAGTTCTGTAACTTATTTTTTTAATTAACAAAAAAATACAGTTTGTGGATGACGAACTTGCAGCTCTCGTGCTCATTCGAGTTTGAGACCCCTGGTTTGGCATCAACCCTATGACGAGAAAAAATAAGATCATGTAGAGATATTAGAGACATTTTAGAAATGTTATGAAAATGTGTTTAAGCAGAGGAATGTGGAAACCTAGGACTGGAGTAGAAAAATATTTACTGAAGAAAATCAATCTCGAGGTTACAGGCAGATGAAACTTAACTAATAGCTATGACGGGAAGAGATAAGAATCAATCAACCAGGTAGCCTTGAGGTTGGGATTCCTAACGTACAAGGTGAGCCACGAGCTAACGGCGATGTAAGGAGCAACAACTCTAATGGATCCTACTCTCAGGCAGTGGGTCGAATAGACCGGACTATCGGAGGGAGAGAATTAGGATCTGAGGTCGAATACGTTATTTCGGGGGCCAAGCCGAAAAGGATTCCGCCCAAAAGGACTTACACTATGGTGCCGAACACCAAATTACAAGGTACTGTTCATTCGGAACGTAATGCTGAGGGCACCGACAATCATGCTGGCTGTAATAAGTTTAATTTTAACCAGTTTGTAGTCAACAAATATGATTTTGACCGCAAATGTTTTAACAATGGTAAAAATGTAGACAATAAAGACATAAAAGATGCGCAAAATGACACAAATGCTTTGAAAGACTTAATTCATAGTTTTGGAAAGAAACTGAAGCTTTGTAAGACTCTACAAGTGGAAAATGGATATTTGAAAAAGTGTGTAGATACTCATATTGTACCTATGGGGTTAAGGTTTTTTAAATACCCCATGGGGATAGAGTTGGATGAAGAAACTACTATGGAATGTACAAAGCTATTTGATGAATTTGGTGTTTCTTTCATGAGGTTCATCATTAGTTGCAATGATAAAAAAATTGCTTCACTATTGAATGAATTAGAGGAACTAAATGACAATATAGTGAATGATTTATTGTATGAAGAGTATGAATATAGTATGGAAACTCAATATGTATGGGTGCAGAACCAAGTGGACAAAATATTTGACAGAAAATGCAAGAAATTTAACAGGGACTTGGAACAATATGCCAAGGGCACGGCATATAGATGGGAAATTGGGGGAATAGGAAAGAAATGGACAAGTAATGATGGAATGAAAAAGAACAGGAACAACTACCCCTACAGGCAGAAGACTAATAGGCCATATCCTAGTAATAATGAAGTTTTTTAGAAAAAGAAGGGGAATGGGAGGAAGTAAAGACAAAGCACAAACAAACCCACTACCACCAAAGGGAGAATATGGAAGAGCACTTGCAACATTACAACCTAGGGTGGAAGAAGAAGAGATAGTGAAGGTAAATTCCATAACTAGTAGTTATAAGCAATTTTACATTCACAATTACACTGATTTACCGCTCAGTAAAGAGCATTTTACATTATTCAGTAAAGGGATGAAATTTGTACCTGTAAGGAAATTTAATGTAGAGGAGGCAATAATAGATGTAAAAAAATATATTCGGAAGCTAAATTTAGCAGTTTTATTTAGTAACAACAAAGACAACAACGTAGCAAAAAGTGAATTTAAGAAAAAGAGTGTATACACTCCAGTGTTAAATAACACATTGGCTATGTTTGAAAATATAGTGGTGGAGGACCTTTATGCCCTTAAGGAAAAAGCAAATAGTGACAAAATTAATTATAATACAAATAAAAATGAAGCAGACATCTTGAAAGAATTACAAAAAAATAAACGGATCAGAATAATGAAGCCTGATAAGGGAGGGGGAGTCGTACTATTTAAACAAGAAGAGTATTCAAATAAGATTAATGATATCTTATTAGTCTCAGGCAACTATCTTAAGTCTTCCAAGAATGAAGTTAATGTAGGTTATAATAAAATCAATTTGTACTTGGAAGACTTATTAATTGAGGAAAGAATCAGTGCTGACCTTTATAATTATTTGAAGATTGAAAAACCTATCATCAGTACGATAGTTGGTATTCCCAAACTTCATAAAAATTTATTAGATCCCCCCTTACGGCCTATAATTTCTGGAAGTATGTCTAAAACTTTCAATTTTGGAAAGGTGGTGGATGTTTGGTTAAAACCCATATACAAGTCCATAGAACACATTATCATAGATTCATGGGACTTCCTAGGTCGACTTAGAAATGACATGATATCACCTGGATGTACCTTGGTCACCATAGATGTGGTGGATCTATTTTCAAGTATACCCCACGAAGATGGACTATCTAGATTGGAATCCCAGTTGACTAAGGCTAGTCATCTTACATATGATAAGAAATTGTTAATTGTGGAATTTATGGAAATAGTTTTAAAATACAACTTCATTTTATTTGAGGGGGAGTATTACGTACAAAGTAGGGGTACAGCAATGGGAGCGGCCTGCGCACCGATTTATGCAAACCTCTATCTGCACGACTGGGAGGAAGAATATATCTTAAACACTAACTGGTATAAACATATGGCATGTTATTACCGGTTTCTGGACGATGTGTTTATGATATGGACAGGTACCCCCATTCAATTAGAAAATTTTAAGGATTATTTAAATACTAGGAGTAGTTGGCTTAAATTTACATTCAATGTCGACAAAAACAAAATAACATATTTGGACACCCAGATAGAAGTGGTAAGAAATAAGATAAAAACAAATATACATAGGAAAGAAACTTTCAGCAACAGCTATTTACATTATTCGAGCTGTCACCCCTTTAGTCAGAAAAGAAGCATAATTAGGGGTCAATGTATAAGAGCAGCTAGGATGACCTCAGATTACGTTGATTTTTTGAAAGAATTGAGGGCAATAGCTGATATGTTCCTTCAGAGAGGGTATCCTAATTGGTTAGTAATGGACGTGACCGAATATGTAAGAAAAGAATGGGGTAATAAATATATTCCCCTCTTGGGTGCTGGACCCCTTAGGGAGCAAAAGAATAACAATAAAGAAGAAAATGCAATGGTAGCTGAAAGTGTTGAATTTAGTAGAGCTTGTATAGTACAATACACTCCATGGAATAGGGAGGTAAAGAACATTATCACAAAAATTGGAGTATATTTAAGACTGACAGAAAATTAGTGGATATAGTAGGAAATGCACCTAAGTTTGTAGCTAGGAATGGAGTCAACATGAAAACTGAGATGGAAAGGAAAAAAGGAATTGATGGCGAAGCAGGTGTTCTTGGGGGAACATCTAGTTGTGGCACCTGCAATCAATGTAGGTATATTACAAAGAAGAATAGCATCACGCTGGATGACTTATATCACACAAAAATTAATTTTAAAAAAGGTAATTGCAGAACAAAACATATTGTTTATCTTGCTTATTGTACGAAGTGTCCCTGTTATTACATAGGGAAGACCGACAGGTGTCTTCGACAAAGGATCTATGATCACTACTATAATATTAAAAAGGAAGACACCAGGAACGCCCTTTGGAGGCATATTGTTCAGTCAAATGGCTGTAACGAGTTTCATTTTGGTATAGTAGATATGGCCAAGGAGAATCCAAGGGGAGGATGTATTAAAAAGAAGCTAGCTGAGCTAGAGACTAGATGGCAAATTAGGTTAAATGCCTCTATTCCCCCTGGACTCAACGACCATATATCCATAAAGCCCATGTTAGAGAATATGGTAAATTAAAGTGGCACTGTACACAAATGGATTTTTTTAATAAATGAATGTCTTAGTCAATTAATTTTATTACATATAATATGTATTTCATAATGCAGAAGTTTTTATCTCTTACAGATTTAATATGAGGAATTGTATCATACCACACTATGAATGCATTTAAGTTGTTTAAAGTAAACATAAGGACGGTATTATTAGAACAAGCACACTGGCACTTTAAATATTGATGAACAAAATGACGTATTTTAAAAAAAAGTATTTAAGCAATACAACACTGTTTTAGGATTGTTCTGAAGAAGTCTAATTAAATTAGATGAAAGCGCTCAACTACTGAATTTTATTTGTAATAAAGACGTGTTTTATCCATAGAGTGTGTCGGTGTGGAACTGTGTACGGGTAAAGGAACAAGTTATTCTGGTTTATTTTCATTGTCGACGTGTTCCTTAGTGTCTTTGAGTAACTTATTTTTTTAATTAACAAAAAAATACAGTTTGTGGATGACGAACTTGCAGCTCTCGTGCTCATTCGAGTTTGAGACCCCTGGTTTGGCATCAACCCTATGACGAGAAAAAATAAGATCATGTAGAGATATTAGAGACATTTTAGAAATGTTATGAAAATGTGTTTAAGCAGAGGAATGTGGAAACCTAGGACTGGAGTAGAAAAATATTTACTGAAGAAAATCAATCTCGAGGTTACAGGCAGATGAAACTTAACTAATAGCTATGACGGGAAGAAATAAGAATCAATCAGCCAGGTAGCCTCCGGAAACAGATTGTATTCCTTTGTAAGTTAAGGGGGAAGAAAGTGATAAAGATATGGACACTTTTATTTTACAATACTTCTTTTTTTTTTGGGGGGGGGGGGGGAGTACCAGCATTTTGGAAGAAAGCTGTGGTGGTTGTATCATCCAAAGAAGGTAAAGACCTTTCAGACCCAGCTTCATATAGACCCATTTCAATTGCAAACCACAATTATAAAGTATTTATATCTATACTAAGAGAATAGCAGAAGTGTTGCCAAAATTGATAGATCTTTATAAAGTGGGTTTGTGGAGGGGGGAGGCAAACATTTGATAATATTAACAGAACAATAATGATCCAGAGGAGAAGCAGACTGTAAGGAAACACCACTACTGTTGGTGGGTCTTGATGCAAACAAAATATTTGATAAGGTCAATTTGGAATTTATGAGTAGAACGATGACAGCAATTGTATTTCCTGATAGAATTTGTTTGCATCTTTCGGCTTTTCCCGGTTAGGGGTCACCACAGCGGAGCTCCGGTCTGCTAATGATTGGCAGTAGATTTTTACGTACTGGCTTGCCGGGCCTAATGCACAACCTTCAGCGAAGGAACACCCATTCACGCATGTTGCCACACAGAAGACGCTCTAACTGAGAATCGAACGGGCAACGTCTAACTGTGAGGCGACAATGCTACCGCAGCCTGATAGAATAATATGGTTAAATAAAGAGGATATATGAAGGGTTGGTGGCATAAATTAAAGTGGGAGGGTTCCTCTCTGGCAAGCTGTGTTTGAACAGAAGAACCAGCCAAGGATGTCCTTTCCTTTTATTTGTTTAATACTTAGAGCCATTAGCAAAGAAAATATGGGGTTAAATAAATTCAATGATATATAAATAGTATGGTATTCAAAAATGTTAGCTTTATTTGCAGATGTTTTGTACTCAATAAACCCAGAAAAGGACATTTCAGTGTTATGAAACATTGAGATAGCTTCAAGTCTTTGCTGAAATATAAAATAAAATGACAATAAAGTAAAAGCTATAATGCCAAACTATCTACCCACATGAGAGTTGGCCTGGCAATATGCACATTTGTGGGAACATGATAAGATGAAGGATTTAAGATATGGGCAACAGATAGGATCTTGCAAAGATCTTTTTTGATCCTAAGCTCTGGGAGGTCTTCTATGTTACCAACTCCCTTCCTAACTAGTTGAACGTATAAGTGAGAAAGGTGTCATGAGTAGCTGTAATGCCCAGAATCCCAACATAGAAAGGGAGTAAATCCTCTTTCCAAACATGCTTAAAGCTCTGGACTCCTCATACGGTGACAAGATAGCAAAATGGTGTAGTCTCGGAGAATGATACTTGACTGAAGAAATCACAAGAATCAGTGGTGATCTGCTCACTCTGGTTGCTCGTACAGGACACCTATCTTTCTCAGAGTTGACAGTACAGAAATACAGGTGGCATCAAGCTGATAAAACATCATCCATAATAAAAATACACTAATGGAGAATTTGGCAAGAACTCCTGAAGCTTCATCCTCAGAAACTCCATTAGTGCTTTCTGGGAAATTTCACATCCTCAGGAACACCATTTAATGGTCTTGGAAAAAAAAAAAGACAACACTAAGAGGCCATTCCAAACTGTTCCTCATCAATCAGCTCCATGTCATGCAAGAATGAAGCCCTGAAATTACTCAGATGACCCAGAATGAAATAATGACTTGGGAATATCTAGGAACACATGTGATTACTACACTAACGGTGCAGAGCCTTTATAAGCCTTGCCAATAATACCCTTGATATGACAATATTATATCTTAATTCCACAAATATGGAATGGGGTGATATCAGGGTTGTGGGTCCTTGGTAGTTGGCACCCTGGGTAACTTTTCAGACTGTCTCTGTCCATAAAGGACATGGGCAGCACCCCGGGAGTGACTTTATGGTTCTCCATCCTTTTATCCAAATTCTTTTTGAAGAGAGCGAGAGACGGGCTTTGTTTTATGAAGATGGGAAGTTTACTCCATAGACGAGTTAGCCATTGGTATATGAATCTGTCTCTCCAGCAAGTTATGTTAGAGTAACAAATGACATTCAGATCCATGGAATGTGTAGCCCTCCCACAATTTTTTTTGCGTATATGTAACACTTATCAGGGCAGGATCAGAGAATGCCTTATATGTCAAGCAAAAGTCACCTCTCAATAAACGATAGGAGATGGAGTACAGAGATAGGACCTTTAGTTGGTCTGCATAAGACATGTCTCTTATGCTTTGTATTTTTTCAGAGAAACCTCTAGGGCTGCTCCAATTGGTATAAGTGCCTGGTTAGGAACATGCAGAAAGGAGCACTGTGTTCAATTATGGGCCTGATGAGAAAGACAAGTACAATGACAATATAACTTCCTTTGATCTTGACGCCATGCCTTTACTTATAAGTTGAGCCACACAGAAGGATTTCCACACTACTGTAGCTACCTGGTGGTCAGTTTAGGTTACCATCTATCTGTGTTCCTAGGTCCCTTCCTCACTAGGTCTACTTTTAGGAGTGTGCCATCAATATTATAATTTGCAGAGATATCTGCAAACTTGGTGAGCCAGAAGCCCCCAGCACTGGCCTTCACTTCAGAAAAGTGTATAACAAACAGGATGGCTCCCAGCACTGAGCCCCTTGAGACACTGTTAGTAACAGGTTTCTTATCAAAAGTAGATTCTTCTACCCGGACATGTGGCTTGTCATTGAGCCAGTTTGCTATCCACCTGCAGATGTAGAGGGTTTATGCCTAATTCAGTAGATTTATCTATGATCCCCCAGTGGGGGACTGTGTTGAAAACTTTGACCAGATCTACACAAGTTGTGTGTATCGTTATACCCTCATCCATGGCCCCAGAGACTTTCTTTAAAAAGTCTACCAGACTGAGCAGGCAAGGCCTCCCTTTGATAAAGCCAAAGTGGGTTTTGTCCAGTGTTTGGAGCTTTTCTTTGCCATTATTGATCAGATCCATGATAATCCTCTCCATGGCCTTGCAAACAAGACTGGTCAAGCTTATGGGTCCTGTAGTTCCCAGGGTTAGGTTATCGGTCCCCGTTGTGCCGAGGAACAACTGTTGCAGTCCTCCAGTCATCTGGGACAAAGCCCATCTGGAGGCTGTGGTTAAATAGGGTTTCTAGTGGCCTTGACAGATCCTGTTTTAATCTATTTAAGGAGCATCCTGGAATGTTGTTGGGACCTATGGAGGCTTGTATTTTTGGCTTTAGCAAGAGCAGTAAGGACCTGTTTCCTCATAATGACTGGGAACGGGGATGGTTGTGGGTATTTCTTTGGGTGCAGTAGAAGGTGACAGGGGGAGAAACTTGAACAGAACTTGTCAGCCAGCAGGATTGCTATAGTTTGAGGTTGGGTGTGTTACCATTCACGATTAACTCAGCACATTGCTGAGCATTTCCCCGGAGATTAGGAACATAATTAAAAAAGCCTTATGGCCATCTTTCACCTGGGAGGCTATCTTTGTCTCATAGTTTGCTTTGGTAAATTTGACCAGCTCTCTGATTTGTTTGTTTACACTGGTAAAATCTTTTGCATTGTTCTGTCTGTTCCTTCTTGGCTTTGGAGAGGATTTTTTCCTTTTACTGAATATCCTACTTACTCTAGGGTTTAACCTGGGTGGTTTATTTTTGCCCGTAATCATAGATTTGGCTCAGACACATACTGTCTCCTCTATGCAGCTATGAATGTGGTTGCACAATGCTTGTGTGTACAGCACAGAGTAGGCCTCAGTATCATCCAGGTTTGGAGGGACTTTGAAGTTTTATAAGCTGTCACTTAGTTTGATGCAATTGGCCTTGGCAAAGTTCTTAACGGGTTTGGAGTTTGATGGGGGGTTCTAGGTTAGTTTTAACACTAAATTTTATGGTGAGATCTTACCAGAGCATAGGTTCCTAGGTTCATAGGTGTTTACTAGCCCAGCGACCACAAGGGCCTTTTTAAACCTAGCCATGCACCTCAAATCTCTGACAAGTGCTGGTACCCTTTAGAAGTGTAACCAGGGGCTTGAGAGATGAAACATTTACAAGCAGGGGCCTGGGAGATAAAAAAATTTACAGGCTGCTTGTGTCTATTAGAGAGACAGGTGCCATGGCAGGGATGAACTTCCTGTTCCCCATCCAACTGTCCAACTTACATTTGCATTGGGTTAGGGAGGAACTGTGCTTCACATGAATGTGGAGCCTGTTCCAGAGGTGGGGTAACCTCTGGCCTCTGGGATACATACCTGTCTCTCCAGCAAGTCCTATTTATATCACAGGCAAGGTTTAAGTCTTTAGAATGGGTAATTTTAGTGCTGTTTGTTTTGTGGATATGCAGGAGGTCCATCAGATTGGGGTCTGACAATGCCCTGTATGCCAGGCATAGAGCTCTCCTCAACAGCTTGTAGGAGACATAATGCAGGGATAGTGCCTTGAGGTGGTTCTACATAGGACATTTTACTTAGGTTCTGTATTCTTTTAGTGAGGAACCTCTGTGGATGTTCCATTTGTTGGACATGTCTGGTCAGGTACATATCAAAAGGGCCACGATAGGTCTGATGAATCCTGAATACAATGGAACAATCAATGACTTCCTTGGACCTAGATGTCATACATTTCTTTATACATTATGCAACATAGAATGATTTCATCACTACTGTAGACACATGATGGTCAATGGCCAGATTACTGTCTGTGTATCCCCAAGTCCCTCACTACTGGGTCAACTCTATGGGGTGTATTGTCAATATGATAGTTACCAGGGATGGATGACCTTCTGAAGGATACTATTTCTACATAACCTCTTTAGTTTGTCAACAATGTCCGAATGGGATACTGTGTCAAATGCCTTAGCCAGGTCACGGTAGGCAGTGTGAGCCATTTTGCCGTCATAAACTGCTTTGGGGACCTTCTCAAAGAAGTCCAGCAGGTTGAGTAGGCATGACTTGTCCTTGATGAAACCAAACTGGGTTGGGTCTAGTGTCTGGAGGTTTACTATATCATTATTGATCATTCCCATGCTAATTCTTTCCATGGCTTTGCATACACGACTAGTGACACTTATGGGTCTGTAGATGCCCCACGTTTGTGCAGATGGATGACTTATTAAAAGCTACAGTTAAATAGCAATTCTAGACAGCCTGATAAGTCACATTTCATACTATTTAGAAGGCATCGTGAGATATTGTGTGGGCCCACTGATGGAGTGTTCTTGGTCTTAGAAACAGCATTAAGGACCTCTTCCCTAGTGATAGCAGGGGTAGTTATATTTGATGGTATTTCCTGAGGTAAGGTTGAGAGGGACAGATAAGTAAAGTTGTAAATGAATCTGTTGGCAAGTAGGTTTGCTACATCTTCTGGCTCAGTACAGGTGGCTCCATTTACAATGAGCTCTGCACACAATTGTGTATTGCCTTTGAGGTTGTGGACATAGCTAAAGAATGCCTTGGGGTTGTCCTTGCCTTGGGAAGCCAAACTTACCTCAAATCTGGCTTTGGTAGACTATTTGTCCTCTGAGTTGTTAGTTTAGTTTGATGAGAGTGCTTTTATCCTGCTGAATGCTGCAACTCCTAACTTTTGATATGATTTTCTTCCTTCTGTTATACAGCCTATGCTTTTGTGATTCCACCAGGGTGGATTGTTTTTTGAGTTAGTTCTGTATTTCTTCCTGGTGTTATCTCTATGCAGCTATTAACATGCTTGTATAGAGTTTCTGCGAAGAGTTCTGCATAGGCAGCAGTGTTCTCAGGGTTTATGGGGCTTCACATTTTGCCAGATTATCATTTAATATCAGGATGTTAGCCTTAGACTAGCTCCTCAATATTACAGGTTTAGCTGGGGGTCCAGGTTTTATTGTTGCTTCAAAGGAGACCATTTCGTGGTCTGAGTTTACCAGAGAAGACATTATACTAACAGGTGTGCAGCACTCTCCCATATTAGTGAGGACCACATCCACTATGGTTGTACCCCATCCATGTTGGTGTACTAACAACCTGGTCCAGGAAGTCTGTGTTTACAAAATCCAGGAATCTCTGTGCCTGTACATTTGGTGTCATATAGGATTCCCAGTTAATAGGGTAATTAAAGTTGCCCATGAATTTGGTGTTGGGTTGGATGGCAAATGTTTCCAATAAGTTTAAATACATGGTATGGTTTTCTTGGGTCATACAGGGGGACCTTCAGCTTGCAAGGAAGTGGTACTGGATTTTGCCTATGGTAATTTCAACATGGAGTAGCTCAAGTCCATTGTCCTGTTTGACCAGCCTTGAAGTGTATTTATTTTTTATGCAAATCGAACCACCTCCACCTTTACTCTACGTCTGTGTGGTAACTGGTCTAAATGTGTGGAAGGCATTATAACCTTGCACTGTTGGTGTGCTCTATGCAGCTTTAAACCATGTCTCAGTGATTGCACAGACATCAGCATTCTCTAGGCTGAGGAAAGCTTCTAGGGAGTGCAGTTTTTGGTTTAGACTCGTAGCACTGAGCAGTAATACCTTTAGATTTCCTTTGTTTTGATTTGCTATGCCAGAAGTAGTTTCAGTTTGGCATTGCCTAAAAAAAAGGCACTATGGGGAAAGACAATGTTTTAGCTAATATTTCGAAAGCCTAGCAGGGAGAGATGCAGACCACCCCTGGTAAAGCAGCGTGACCTGTTGACCATCTTCTTGCTTGCTGACAAATATTGCACCCCCTTAGAATGTCACCAGAAACTAAGTGTCGCTTGTCTAGTCAGGATTTAATACACAAGCCTTTGTAGGCC
This sequence comes from Protopterus annectens, assembly GCF_019279795.1. Classification (NCBI taxonomy): domain Eukaryota; kingdom Metazoa; phylum Chordata; order Ceratodontiformes; family Protopteridae; genus Protopterus; species Protopterus annectens. Next base: position 12,214,649 of record NC_056744.1, read on the forward strand.
CTGTTCAAGCAGCTTTACTATGTACAAACACATAAGGATTGAGGCTTAACGATTTTGACTTAGATAAACTTATATATACAAACTAGTTATTACATTCATACATGCTCACTCTCTGTCTGCACACTCAAACTGGCACTGAAGCTAGCACGTGCTTGCTATTTATATTCACGTTCAGTCCTTGAAATGCTTCTTAAAGGCGCACACACACACACACACACACACACACACACACACACTGTTCTACATCCTCCCTCTTTGAGAAATAAGTCATGCAATATTGACATCAGTTGACATGCAATCAATACAAATAATTCTTTGTTATACAGAACTAGATTACTTATTTATTTATTTACATTTGTTGACCGGGCTAGTCTAACTGGATACATGTCCATTTTCAGTAGAGACCTGTGGAGAAAAGCTCCAAGCATAGACAGAAAACTTATTATACAATATTAATATAAAAAAATTAGCTATTATCAAGTACACATAATAACAATATTTGAATATTTGTGAAAGAAAAAAAGAAAAACAAAAATATTGTGCGCCGAGTTATTTAGAGGGGAATGAACTAAGATCAAATACAGAAGAATAGACGATATTTGACAGGGAAAAAAACAGAGCAATACATTTTTAAAAAGTTATAAAAAGTTTTTTTTTTGTTAGTTTACTTGTTAGTACAGGTAGGAAACATACTACAGCAAAAAGGACACTGAAAGGTTTGAGCAATATAGTACACTGGAGAAGTGAAGTAAAAGGGAGAGCAGGAATGGGTAAAGTGAAAAATCAGTCAGGGTTTGTGCAGGGACAAAGCCAGTGAGTTTTAAGATGCTCTTTGAGATGTTTTTTTTAAAAAGATGTGTGGAAGAGAGAGTAGAAAGTTCACTTGGAAGCTGATTCCAGTCTTTTCCCACAGTGTTAGTGAATAGAGTGTCCCCAGCTTTGTGTTAGATTTAATAGTGGAAACTAGAAACTTATTAGCTGAGCGAAGAGTTGAAAGGTTTTTGTAAGGGGTAGTCAGATTAGAGAGGATTGGGGTATTATTGGGGTGGTAAAGTATCTTTTGGGTTATAGTAAGGTGATGACAAAGTAGTTGGTGCTACAGTTCTAACCATCCCAGTTGTTTGAGGTTGAGACAGTGGTGGGTTCTGAAAGGGTTGCCAGTGGCAAATCTGGCTATGTTATTACAGCTAGTGGCAAGTTTGTTAAGGTTGTTTTTAGAAAGATTAGTATAAATGGCAGCAGCATAGAACAGGGTAGAGATCAGGTGAGTCTGGGCTATAGTGGCTCTGGCTGTTGGTGTAAAGAAGGGTTTGATTCTATACAGGGAACCTAGTTTTTTGTCGACAGATTTTATGGTAGTGTTGATGTGATCATCATAGCTAAGGTTGTTGTCTATGGTTATGCCCAGGAGACGGGCTGTAGTATCAGGGGATATGGTGGTTCCATTGTTAGAGGTTATAGTGAAGAGAAATTGTGGTGATTTTAGAGTAGGAGTAAAGAGTAATAATTTTGTTTTTTAGGGGTTCAGGAGGAGGCAGTGTTGCATGAACCAATTTTCAACAGTATAAAATACAGATTGGGTGAGGGTCTGGAGTAAGGTTGGGGACCTATCTGAGCAGATTAAAGTATAATCATCAGCATACTCTATGCAGGTGGCTTGAGGAATTTTAGTATTTAAGTCATTAATAAACATTGAAAAGAGAAGAGGGCCTAGGATAGAGCCTTGAGGTTCTCCAATGTTTACGGGGAGGGGAGTTGGAAGCTTATTGTCCCAAAGGACTGCTTGATGTTGGTTGTCTAAATAGGATTTAAACCAGAGTAATGCCTGTGCATCCAGTGAATGGGCTTTTAATACCTCAATAAGCAGATTATGGTTGACTATATTGAAGGCTTTTGAAAGGTCGATAAACAAAGCGGAGGAGAGAGAGTTATTGTTGCAAATTTTATTTATACAGTCAGGAAAGGATAGCAGGGCAGTTGAAGTACTATGGAATGGTCTGAAACCATGCTGGCAGTTGGCAAGTAAATTGTTGTGGAGGAGATGGTCAAGTAGTTGTTGGTGGATGCATTTTTCCATTATTTTAGCTATAGAAGAGAGTAGGGCAATTGGTCTACAGTTGGAAATAGTTGATGTCCCACCTTTATATAGAAGAATGATGTGAGACACCTTCCATATAAGAGGGATTTTACTTTCTGAAATAGTTCTATTAATAAGGATAGAAATAGCATAGGCAATGTCTTTAGCTGCAATTTGCAGGTATTCTGCTGGTATACAGTCAGCAGAAGGGGTGCATGGCTTGAGTTTTTGAAAGAGGTTACAAATGAGGGATGTAGGTACTGGTTGTATGTGAAAAGAAGGAACTGAATTTGTTGTGGTATTACGTGGGAGGGAGCTAGTGGGTGGTAGAGTATTAGCTAGAGTTTGTATGGCTTCTATAAAGTAGTTGTTAAAGGAATCAGCTATTAGTTTAGGGTTATTGTGGGTGATTCCTGATGGGGTGGGAGACTTGGAGTGCCCTGGGTGAAGTAATTTGTTCATAGCGGACCAGAAATGTTGTGGTTTTTGTTTGTGGGTTTGTTGGAGGTGAAGGTAAAATTTTTTTTGTCTAGCAGAATTTCTTTTTTGGTGGCATTTCTTAATTGTTTAAAGTAAAGGTGGGTCAGAAGGGCTTTTAGAGGCTCTCCACTTGGCCCAGATTTTATTTCTTAGGAGGATTTTTTGCCTAGTTTGTTTTGTGAGCTATGGGGCAGTTTTGGTCTTAATTTGGGATGTGCGATAGGGGGCATGGAAATCTAGGATTTGAAGGAATCTAGTATTAAAGTAGGGGACTGCTTCATCAAGTTGAAGATGGAGCAGTGGTGACCAGTCACATGCCTTCAGTTCTCTTTGGAAGTTCTCAGGGTGAAAGTTTTTTTTTTTAGAACGGGAGGTTTTGAAAATAGTAGCATTGGGCCTATGAAGTTTTTGTTTAATTATATAGGTAAGAGCATGGTCACTGATGTCATCTGGAAGGGTTCCTGGTTTATAAGTAGTAGGGTGACTGTTATGAGAATCCAGTCTAGTGTGGTTTCCTTACCATTTTGTTTGTTGGTTGTAGTAGGGGTGGTTATCATTTGTGAGAAACCATAAAGATGCATGTGGTTAATGGGATTGGGGGACCTACAGGTAGCCCAGTCTATATTAAAGTCACCTAACACAATGCTTTCCTGGGGTAGGTGGATAGATAGGCCACTAAGTATATTTTCTAGAGTACTGATATTGTTACGATAGGAAGAGAGTATATAGACGGATTTATAGTTATTGATTTGCAGTTTGACTAAAAGGGTTTCTGCAATGGAGTTTGTGGGAAGTGGCACATTGAAGGGTGATACTTGGAGTTCTGATTTATAAAACATGGCTACTTCCCCCACCTTTTTTGGTAATATGGTCTTTTCTCAGGATGTTATATCCTGGGGGGATAATATCATGGCCTTTGGTTGAAGGTTTAAGCCAAGTTTCAGTAATACAGAGGATATCAAATTTGTGTACATCTAGGAGTGCATGAAGATGGGATATTTTATTGTTAATGCTATGGATGTTAAAAGTGAGCTATCAGAAGGGAGTTAGATGAACTTGTTGGGGTAGAGGTGGTGTGGGGTTTTTGGTTAAGTGGGTCACTGGGAAGTCTTGCATCGGGGCCAGGGTTTGGATGGATATCACCATCTAAGAGGGGATGTTGTTGAGGTTTTTGTATTAGTTTTATGATTTTAAAGTAGTTGTAAGGGGGTTTCTTGTCATGGAAGTAAGTGATATGGGTAGATATGTGGTACTTTGGAAGGGTATAGCTAGAAGTAGAGGTTATGTTAATGTAGTTGAGGGAATTTATATGTGAGAATGGTTGGGTTTGTTGGTAGTGGTGGTGCTGTTTTAGCAGAGAATAATGTTCAAAGAAGGTTAGTGTGAATACTAGAGTTAGGGAAGCTAGAATAGTGGGTAAGAGTAGGAGGTATGTATAAATAGAGTTATGTTTAGAGGCCACTGGGTTGAATAGGTAAGGGTGGCGTGAGATGAAGGAAGGTGTCTTGTATTGTGTAGGAGTAAAGGTGTCTAGTAACAGGTGAAAATAGAGGTGACAGAAGGAGGGAGAGAGAGTTGTAAGAGGTAGAGTGGATTGAGAGAAAGAAGTTTAATATGAGTTGTTATAAGGTTACAAATGTGAAAAGGAAGTTAAGTTTAGTTGGTAAAACTAGAAAATAGAGGTGACAGAAGGAGGGAGAGAGAGTTGCAGGAGGTAGAGTGGCCTGAGGGAAAAAAGTTTAATATGAGTTGTTATAAGGTTACAAATGTGAAAGGAAGTTAAGTTTAGTTGGTAAAAGCAGGAGGTAATAGTAAGGACAGGTAAGGGGGAGGGTGTAAAGGTTATTAAGTACTGTTCAGGAATTATTGTTGTAGGAAGTGGGGGTGTTAAGTGGAAGTAGATTGTGATATGTAGTTGAGGGGTAGGGGTGTGGCTATGCAAGTATAAAGCTAACAGCACTGGGGGTGGGTGAGAATTGGGGGTAGGGTAGGGGAACGGAGCAGGTTAGAGCAGGTAGATGAGGAGTTTGCAGAGACAGAGAGTAACAGGTTCCAGGTGCAGAGAATGTGGTCAGAGGTATGTAGAGTTTGGTACAGCAGGTTGGAGGTAAAAAAGGATAGTGGAGTGGGAGGAAAAATAGGAGAGGTATAATGGAGCTAGAGGGTGTGAAGAGAAAGGGATAAGAGCAGCAGAACAATGCAAAAAGATTCTCAGCTAGGCAAAGGGAAATCTGAGAGAAGATCCAGGGAAGAATAACTAGGGAAAGTGGGGGGAATAGTTATAGCCTAAAGCTAGCTTGGAGCGCCACCTAGAGGGCAGAGAGTAGAATACAATGCAACTGTGACAGAAGTAGCAGGTAGGGGTGAAACAGATAATGGGTCCAGGGGTACGGAAATATGGCAGTAGGAACACCCTTCTTTTGGTAAATTCATAACCTGGGTGACCATGATGCAAAATCTGGATACATTCACGTTGTAAGGAAGCAGGAACAACAATTTTAGGATCTTTGAAAATAATACTATCTTCCATCAATATCTCTAAGGAAAACAAGTTTGCACTTCAGGTGGTACACTATATTGCGCTGATGGCCACCCAACATTAATGTAGTGGTTGAGCTTTTGCAAAATTGGATCAGTTGTTGTATGATCTCTCAGCTCATCAAGTCTAGTGGTAGAAAAATTACGCACTTCCATTAAGTCACAGTCAAAATTCTCTGTGTCAAGCTGTTCCATTGTATTTCTGGGCGATTTCTGGGCGATCTGGATAAGGTATCAGCCAGGTAAAGAAGCTTGCCTTTTGTATAGACCATTTTGAAGTTACACTTTTGCAGTTTGAGTATCATTCTTTGTAATCTCGCTGGAGCTGAAAGCATAGGCTTCTTTAGAATGGTAACTAGAGGTTGGTGATCAATTTCAATCTGAATAGCTCGACCATAGATATAACCATGAAACTTTGAACATGCAAATACTATTGCCAAAAGTTCTTTCTCAATTTGAGCATGTTGCATTTTAGTTTGGGTAAGAGTACTAGATGCAGAGGCTACTGGTCTGCCTTCATGAGAATACCTATGTCAAAACCAAATTTTGAAGCATCACAGGAAAGAGTGACTGGTTTATTGACATCATAGTATCTTAATGTAGGTAGGGTGGCAATTTTGTGCTTAAGGTCTTCAAATGCCTTCTGGTGCTATTCCAACCATGACCATGTAACATTTTTGTGCTTCAGCTCTCTTAAAGGTGCTGTCAACTCACTGAACTCTGGTATAAACTTGCCTAAATAGTTGGCCATGTCAAGAAAACGTTGTAGAGCTTGAACATTATCTGGTGCTGACATCTCAAGAAGAGCTGCTTGCTTAGATGGGTCTGGTCTCAAGCCAGTGCTGGTAAATAAATGACAAACACATGTATCTTCTGGTAGTCTGAATTTGCACTTGAGAGGATTAAGCTTAAAGTTCACTTCACGTGCTCTGTCTAGAACTCTTTTAAGGTTTCTGTCATGCTCATGCTCTGCTTCACCATTGCCTCCAACCAATAAATCATCTACTATTATGGCACAAGAATAACCTGAAAAAAATTGCTCCATTGCACACTGGAAGACTTCACTTGCAGAATTTATTCCAAATGGCATCCTCAGGAATCTATATCGGCCAAACGGGGTACTGAAAATAGTCTGTAAGGAGGATTTGCGATCAAGCATCACTTGCCAAAATGAACTTCTTGCATCCAAGACAGAAAAAACAGTGGCATTTGGTACTAGGGCTGCGACTTCCTCGACTGTATGCATTGGATGATGCAGTCTCTTTAATGCTTTGTTTGAATCTCTTTGGTCAATACATATTCTGACTTCATCTGAGCATTTTGTGGGCTGCTACCATAGACGACACAAATTCAATTGGTTCTGTAACTGGACAAATTACACCTTGCTGCACCATTTTATCAAACTGAGCTTTGACTTTTTCCTGCATAGCTATCAGAACATTTCTAGCTGGTCTGACTACTGGACTAACCTCTGGGTATAACTTCATAGAATACACAACTGGAAGTTTGCCCAACTTGTCATGAAAACATCAGCATACTCTGAGAAAATGGCTTCAGAAAAATTGTAACTAGGACATGTGCTTATATGATGAACTTCTTCGGTAAATGAAAGCAAATTCATTCTCAAACTGTCTCTGCGACCCAATAATGACTGCACAGGTCTTCGAACTACATGGAATAAGCTGTAACAGTTCCTAGTCACACAACATGAAAGCACTACTTGAGCCTTCGGTCTGAATTTCTTCACCTCCATAAGCAATACGTTTCACACTACTTGCCACACTGAGTTGTTCATTAGTCCTCACCTTAGCAAATGTGTCTGTTGACGTAACATTACACTTTGAACTCGGTGAACTTGCCATTGATCTGGACAGTACAAAACACTTTGTACTTTGCCAACAAATTCACTGCATCAGCCTTTTCACCAATTACTGAAACACCATCTATGCAGAAAGTAAAACTGCAGCTCTCTATATGTTCAACTTGCTTTTTTGAGTGACCCTTCTTTGTAATTGTGTGAGGTTTACTTGATTTGCAAAACTTTTGAAAACTGTTCCATTTTTTACACTGGTAGCATTGCTGAACAAATGATAAGCATTTCTCTCTTTTAGACTCATGACTGGCACCACAATTGCGTCAGTTAACAATAAAGCTGGATTTTGGTTTTGCTGACTCACACTTGTACTGCATTAAGCATGCTCCTTTCTTAGAACTTGCTGGAAAACTATGTGGGTTCCTAGGAGAACCAGCAGGAGCTGTAGCTGCGATGTGCTTAGGCCTGTTTTTGCTTGCCACACATTGCATGCTGTCTATATTTGCACTGGAGCCTGCTGAAACCATACTTTGCAAGCATACTTGTGAGCCTTTCTGTAACTTCATGGATTTGACAAATCTCAATACCTTTACTCAGCATGAAATCACTGTCATGAAGCAAAATCTGGTTCACAGCAGCACTATTAATACCACGCACAAGCCAGTCCTTTAGTAACTCATCTTTTAATTCACCTAACTGACACATTTTAGCTTTGTTCCTCAGGTCAGTATTATAAGCTGCAAAAGTTTCCCTGGTTTCTGATGTCGTGTGTAAAATGAATGCCTTTCTAATAAAATATTTGTCTGGGGGTTACACATTTCTTTAAATCTGCACTTCAAACACTCGGGGTCTCCCCTTCATTCAGCCTGTACAACAATATGATGATTTTCACCTTCTCCCTCAAATACAGCTGGTGCATATACAAATGAACGCTCTCTTTCAATGGCCTCTGACCCAGCTAGGATTAGCAAAACAAATGCCCTGGTAACTGCATCTTTGTCAGAGCAAATTGCTTGTATAAAAATATTGTAATCTTGCTCAAATATTCTCCAGTTCTCTGCAATATTTTGATCAAATACAAGTGGTGAGGGCTTCTGAAATCCATCTGCCAATATTAACACATACCAGTGAAGGGTTTTGCAAATATGCATGAACACACACCCATACACACATGCCAGAAATTTATGCCAGTATTCATAAATTTGCCTAACTGCACTGAACTTTGCAAAACAAGTCTCTGGCATTGGAATACATTAGAAATCACTATACTGAAAGAAATCGCCTCTTATCAGTGCAAGAAACATTTCAAAATAATTGCACCATGGGAATGAACTGGGCAGAAGAAGCACAGAGTATGAAACATTTCGAAGTCACTGCACTTTGCGAATAAACAGTACATGGCACACAAACACCCTCAAAATGGAAATACTTTGCTATGTAACTTTTTACAGTGCAAGGAACACACTGTAATGGGGGCACTTTGCGGACAGACATACCCAGCATAAGAAACTTTTTGAAATGGCTGTACTCTGACTATACTTCATGAAATAGGTGCACTTGGCACACAAACTCTTCAGAATACATGTACAGCAATAAGCACACACTGCAAAAGTACCTCTACACACACTGAGATACTTCAAATAACTCTAGTTATGCCCTGAATATACTACACAGTAGTTATGCCAAAACACAGTATTTTGTCAAAAACATGCAGCCGCCTTGCTTTATTTTTGTGTAATGTGCCCTTTTTGCCCTTATTATATTAGTTTTACTCATTTAATCTCTTTTCATGCCCAATGTACTTTTCTTTTGATCGTTTTACTCTAAACATGACTTTGCTTTAAACATGCTTGTTTTGCCTTAAAGATGCTCATTTTGTAATTCAGAGGTAATTTTATCTGCTTTTCTGATAATCATTTTATCAAATATCTTAATTTTAAACTTTTTTTATTAATAAACCTTTTGTGCCTCCTGCTTATTTAATAATGCGGTTTGTGCCCTTGTAATGCTCCATTTTTATCTTTTTTATAAAATAAACTGTTTGTGCAAGCTTTCATTACCTTTGGTTCTTTTCTGGACTTTTTTTGTGTTCATTTCTCTTAGTTAACCTTCACTATTAACTCTGCACCTTGTAGCTCTGGAAAGCAGTCTCTGGAATCCCGGTACTGACACCATGTCACTCGTCTTGACAGGATGTAATAGACTAGTCTTTGTAGGTTCTGTTTAAGCAGCTTTATTATGTACAAACACATCAGGATTGAGGCTTAATGACTAACTTATATAAACTATATACAAACTAGCTATTACATTCAAACAAGCTCACTCTCTGGCTGCACTCTAAAAATGGCACTGAAGCTAGCATGTGCTTGCTATTTATATGCACATTCAGTCCTTGAAATGCTTCTTAAAATTACAGCAAACACACACACACACACACACACACACACACACACACACACACACACACACACACACACACACACTGTTCTACACTAAGCCAATTATTAAAATCATTCATCTTTTGTTTGTATTGTGGCATCATCCTTGGAGAAGGTAAAATGCTGCTCAATGCTAGGCTCATACCAGCTTGGGACACACATTCTGAGAGTTCCATGATGTCTCTCTTCAGATAGCCTAGGGAGGTTCACCTCAGGTCAGTTACACCCACATGAACTATAACCGAGTTCTACTGGTACTTGTGGTCCAATGACCTGAGTGAGTGCAAAATGTGGATCATCATAGCCCCTGATAAGCAACTAACACTGACTTTCTCCTTACTCAGTCCGGTGAGAGGGACATCACTGTGTCTCATGATGAAGTCTCTAATGACCAGAATATTGGACTGTGTGGTGGCTTGCCTTATGGGCTAAGACGTAGAGGCTCCATGAGATGTGATTGTATGTGTTGATATGGGTGTTGTTTTGAAAGAGTGCATTAGGGGCTACTGAGGGTATTTGTTATGTGTACTTCATCTTGGAGGTCTTTGGGGTTTAGGAAGGTTACATTTAAGTGCCTCAGCATATGCGGGTCTATATGTCTGCTTTGAATTGTTTGTGATGGGTGCAGCATGTGTACTACTGACAACCTTATTGACATTAGGAGTACTTTTATGTGAGAGCTTCATCTCTGGTGACATTGTGTAAATATATCTGTCACATACCATATCAGTTTGTTTGAGAATTAACTGGTTGTCAGTAAACATTAGGCAATGTCTGCATCGCCTTAGGATGCCCATATCCACCAAGTTGCTAACGGAGATGGTCAGAAAGTTAATATCCATAGCAACAAACATTTTTTATTGATTAGACAGTTGTAGTGAGAATATAAAACAATATCATGAGTATCCAATTTGCAACTCTGTAACAGTGCTTGTCACTGCAAAGTAGTTGTCCTGTTTGCAACTAGGTATTGGTGAAATTTCAGTTGTGCTTTTACAGGTAAAATGTGCACTGCCAAACACTTGAGAGGAAACTAATATGTAGACCCTGAAAATTTAAGGATGAAGTATTTAGACATATTCTGAAGTTAGAAACAAATCAAGTAGAACTTACTGAAAACAAAGACTTAGCTTGTCAAGAATGATGAAAGTGGGGGAGTCACATGAGTGGCTACTGCCTAGCAACTACAAGTGTTGGTCTCACAACAGCTTCACTCTTCTAAGATAAAATGCTACTTAACTTCAAAAAAATAGCACCAATCCAAGATGAGAAGTGGGCCACAGTCTGTTTAGTTATCCAGAGTCTTGCCCCAGATGATGCAAGCATATGCAGACTCGTTGTAGCCTTTTCCTGGTATATGCCTTGAAAAGCAACCAGACCAATCAGGAACATCAAGCACAGACACTCATTGCCAACCAGAAACAATCAGGAATCAATGCACTCTGCTCTTTCTCTCAACAGGAGTAGAATATAAGCACAAATTCCAAGCTGTCAGCTATAAAGCAGTTATTAAGCTTTCCAGTGATCAGCTTGGGAGGGAGCAGCATCCCCCCATTTTTGTGAGCATCAGGTCTAGGATATTTGTACCTCTGGTTGGGGAGGTAATTAGTTGCTTCAGGGTGTTTGCATTGATGCAGTCCAAAACCCTCAGAGAAAGTGAATTATGGGTCATCTAAGTCTCCAAATTTAAGTCACTAATAAGTATGGTGCTAGGCTGAATGTTGAGATTCCTGTAGATTTAGCTAGATGATGTGGTTTTCCAGACTCATGTTAGGGAATCTGTAGAGAACAAGGATATGACAGGAGTCACACCTATGATTAAGTTAGGCATGAGGCAGCTCAAGCAAGTCATGCTGTTGGACCAGTCTAGCAGTGTACCTGTCTTTTATTTACACTGAAACACCTCCTCCCTTTGTTTTATCCTGAGCTGAGGGAGATCGAAATGTATGAAAGGCATTGTAGTCTTTGAAAGCTGGGGTGCTCTCCATAGTTTTGAACCATGCTTCCATGACTACACATATGTCTGCATTCTCTAGGGTGAGGAGTGTTTCCAGGGAGTTTAGTTTTTTATTTAAACTCCTAGCACTGAGTAGCAGTACCTTTAGGTGGTCATGAGTGATTTGTGTTTTGTTGGAGGGTATAACAACTTAGCACTCCCTAGAAAAGGAATTATGGGGATAGATAAAGTTTTTGCTAGTACCTAGAAGCCAAGTGGTGATGTGCAAGCCATCTCTGCCAAAGCACTGTTGGTTTGTCGATCCTGTCTCCCCAGGGAGACATACTGGATCCTCTTGTGACAACAGAAACTACCAAGAAATGCAGAAAAAAGGTGAACTAAGTGATAAAGTGGAGTATAACAAAGATAAACCAAGTAGCAAAAGAAAAAGCAAACTCCACAACGTTGAACAAATTAAATGAGAATAAAAATAAAGCTTTCATGCAATAAATCCTCCTTCAGTGTTCACACAATTTCACAAGGACAATGGTCCTTTTATACAATAAAAACCTCATCACATGTCAGCACAAACCTATCACAAAACATCAATTAAGAAATTATCAATTAAGAATTTTTTAAAAATTAAAGCAAAACCATCTAAAAATGTACATTAATGATAACAATAATAATATAACATCCCTAGTTTTCTATCGTACTTGTTGCGGTTTAGTTTTTAATACTGGTTTCAGTGTTACTTGCTTATTTAAGCCAGGATAAACGTCAGCCTGTAAACGGATGATCCACTCATACTCTTTTGTATCCAATTTATTGACCATATCACCTCATCTAATATTTGGGAATAGGATATCCATAAAGTACAGTTTTGTACCTACCATAAATGTAGATGATCGAGTGTTCACCCTGCTGCAGTCATCACACTTGGGTTATCCTGCCGTCAGGCGGTCCCGCAGTCGGCCCGAATTCCAAAGTCTTGGTCCGGTGTTGGTTGCTGTCGCTTCTTACTGGACATCAGAGCGCCAGGGGTATATGAGAGGCATCCAATGCCATTTTCTTCAGTTTTTCTTGCCCCAGATGTCAGGTGCCCCCAAAAGGTAGGCAAAACGTATATATATATATATATATATATATATATATATATATATATATATATATATGGCTATATAAAAATAAAACAAAACCCTTAGGTACAAACAAATACACCACAGAGGTAGTATAGGATAAAGTGGTAGCGATAGGTTCAGCTAGTTCAGAGGGGATGGAGGGAGGGTAACCTGGACTGCAGCAGGGTGAACACTCGAACACCTACATTTATGGTAGGTACAAAACTGTACTATGTTCATCATGTTACCCTGCTGCAGTCATCACACACGGGTTGAATCTCAAAGAGTTTTGAGATAGCTTTTCCTTGTGATCCTGTAGCATAGGCTACAAAGAGCTGGTCAGTTTTTCTGAAAGCCTTAGTTTTATCCAAGTAGTAACGTAATTGCCTGTGAATGCCCAAAGAGTGCGGGAGTCTTTCTCCTTTGTTCTGGGGGTTTGGGAAGAAGGTGGGCAAGTGAATGGTTTGGTTTAGGGCCACACTGGATACCACCTTTGGCATAAAGGAAGGATTAGTTCATAGAGAAACACTGTCTTGATGGAAAATGAGGAAAGGTTCCACTGCCATTAGTGCCTGTAGCTCTGAGACTCTTCTAGCTGAGGTTATTGCTAGTAGTAGGGCAGTTTTCCATGAAAAGAAATTTTAAATCAGTTGAGAAAGCTGGTTAAAAGTGCGGCAGTGTAAGCTTTTCCAGGACAAAGTTGAGATCCCAAGTAAGTGTTGGAGCTCTCCTTGGTGGTCTTAAGTTCTTAGCCCCTCTGAGGTACTGTCTTAGGAGTGGATGTAAAAATAAAGGAGGATCAGTGCTGAAATTGCTGAGGCGTGGATCTTAATAGATGAAAAGGAAAGTCCTTTGACTAACATCTCAGTTAGATATTGTAGAATCTGAGGAATGTTCGGCTCCAGGGAATTTAGGCCTTTAGCCTGGTGCCAGGCGCAAAATCTTTTCCATTTGTCTGAATAGGTTTTCCTGGTGCTGGGCCTCCTGGCCCCCAGAATGACATCCATAACAGCTTTGGATAAAGGTGTTGGCTGGTTGTTTAGGTAATTTGCCATGCAGCCAGGTTTAAAGTCTTGAGCTGGCTGTGTAGAATCAGATTGTCTCACTGGGTGAGCAGGTGAGGAATTTGTGGCAAAATCCATGGTGGGCCCTGGGCCATGTTCCTTAAAATTGGATACAAATGTTGGTGTGGCCAGTCTGGTGCAACGAGAATCATTTGTGGCCTCTCTAATCTGACTTTCAGCAGTACCTTTGCTAGAAGAGGCAGTGGAGGGAAGGCATATACTGTTAATGTTTGCCAACTGAATGAGAGGGCGTCCACTTTCCAAGCTAGTGGATGGAAGGTCCTTGTGCAAAATTTTTGAAGTTGGTGGTTGTGGGGGCTTGCAAACAGATCTATGTCTGGGCGTCCCCATTTTTGAGCTATCATTGCAAATACTTGTGGATCTAGTTTCCATTCGTGTGGATCCATGATGTTTCTGCTTAGGTCGTCTGCCAATGGATTTTTCTTTCCTGGCAGGAATTGTGCTTGTAATTGAACCTGGTAAGACAGTGCAGTGCAGTGCTCCACAAGGTCATTGCTTGCCTGCATAGAGGGTAGGAATGTGTGCCCCCTTGCTTGTTTATGTACCACATAACTGTGGTGTTGTCTGTCCTTAGTAGTTGTCCTGGGTGTAGAACGTCCTTGAAAGCTGTTAGGGCATTCTGCACTGCTAGCATTTCTTTTTGATTGATATGCAGGTGTCTCTGATCTGTAGTCCATTTGCCCTGAATGCACTGTCCTGCCATTTGTGCTCCCCAGGCATAGTCCGATGCATCTGTTGTCATAGTTTGCCTGGCTGTGGGTAAGGTGAAAGGCTGACCCTTGTTGAGGTGACATGCCTGTGCCCACCATAGAAACTCCTGTTGAAGGCAGGGAATGAGTGGAATCATTGTTTCCAAGCTGTGGCTGTGCTGAGTCCATACACTTTTCAGGTACCATTGTAATTTCCTCATATGCAATTTTGCAAATGGCATTAGTAGAATGCAAGATGCCACGAATCCCAAGGCCTGCAGAATTTTTCTTGCAGGGAGTCGGGTCTTTGTTGCCATTATTATTTTGAAATATTGAAACAGCTGTCATTTGTCTGGCATGAGATAAGCCATCTGGGCCGTTGTATTCAAGCTGGCACCCAGGAATATTATGTTTTGTGAGGGCACTAGTTTTGATTTCTTTTCGTTTACTGTGTACCCTAGGCAACTTAGAAGGTGTTTGACAAATGCCAGATGCTGTAAAAGAATGTCCTTGCTTTCTGCTTGAATAAGACAGTTGTCCAGGTATGGGTATATTTGAATTCCTCTTTGTCTGCAGTATGCAATTACTGGTGCCAGGCATTTTGTGAAGACCCTGGGCGCAGTAGATAAGCCAAAGGGCAGTGCAGAGAATTGATAATGCGTTGAACCTGCAATGAAGCGGAAGTATCTTCTGCAATTTTGTCTGATAGGGACATGCAGGTATGCCTCCTTGAGGACCAAAGTGACTAGCCAAGCATTCTTGCCCAGCATGGGAAGAAGCTGCTGTAGTGTTAGCATCTTGAATTTTGGTACTTGCAGATAGGTGTTCAGAATTGAAAGATCCAGAATGGGTCTCCATGCTTTGTCCTTTCTTGGAACTAGGAAGAGTCTTGAGTAAAATCCTTGACCTTGCTCCTATGTAGGTACCTGTTGAATAGCTCTCATGTTCATGAGAGCTGTAATTTGTTTTTGTGTCTCTGTCCATTGATTTGGTGGCAGGTTTGGCATTCCTTTGATCCTTGGTAAGGTATGAAAGTGGAATCTGTATCCTTGAGAGAGAATGTTTAGAACTCATTTGTCTTTTGTGATGATGTGCCAGTTGTCTGCAAAAAATGCTAGTTTTCCTCCCAAGGGTGTTGCCAGGAGAGATTTGCTTGGTAATTTGAGGATAGAGTCATTGTGTCTGCCTTCTGATAGCTTGACGCCTGTCTTCGCCTCCTTTCTGGGTAGCAGAACCCATTTGGCAAGGTTTGTAAGGGCCCTGTGACTGACCTCTGCCCCTTGGGCGTCTGTATTTGCCCCTCTGTGATTTGTCTGAAGCTGGAAAGGACCAAGTTGTTGTTGGCCAATTTCTGCTGAAGCGAGGGGGTTGTACCTGCAAGAAATCCTTGACTGTTTGCATAGATTTAGCCTTATCCTCCATTTTCTTTAAAACCTCTTCTGCTTTGACACCAAATAATACATCCTGTTGTAAAGGTGCATCTAATCATTTTGCTTTAACATGGTCAGGGAGGGTTTGCTCTTTTAACCAAGCATGTCTACGAATGACAGAGCCAGTAACAGCTGCTCTACAGGAAGCTTCCAGTGAATCAAATCCGCATTGTAAAGTATGCTTGCCCACCTGTTCAGCTGCATGCAACAGATCCTGCATTTCCTTGAATTCAGGCTGTTCTGAATGTGTGCTCATTTTTTGTTTTAACTGAGACATCAGGAATTGTTGATATTTCAACATGTGAAACTGGCAATTTAATGCTCTCATAGCCAGAGGTGTATATTTTCTTTCCCCATCTATCTAGGGCTCTGGAATCTCTTTCAGAGGGCACAGGATTTTTAGCCATAGAAGCTTTTACTCCCTTAGGACCCTGGGATATGGTTTCTGGGTCAGCTACAGGGCTTTTATAAAGGAATTTGTGTGAGTCAGGTACTCTGTAGTATCTGTCTGGTTTGGCTGGAGCAGGAGGTAGAGAGTCTGGATTTAAACTAGACTCCAAGCAGACATCATCCACAATATCTAAAACAGGAGGGATAGCAAGAGGTCTGTGCTGGGGTAATAAAAGGAACTCTCGGAGCCTTTTCTTAGAATCTGAGTAATCCTGGCCTTCCCAGTGGAAATGTTCCCTCATGGTATGTAATGTTTCCCCAAAGGAGTAGTCTTCAGGGGGAGATGCTGAGGGAATACAGTCTTCAGCATCAGAATCCTCATAAGGTGGAAAAGTGTAATCCTGTTCCTCAGAAGAATCTGAGGAGAGAAAAACCTGGTCAGAGGATGCATAATCCTCCTCTTGTCTTGGTCTTTTATCAGGAGGGGGATGGGAACCCCTGATAAGGGTAATTAAATCTTCAGCCATCTTAAGCATCTGTTTCTTAGGCATGGGGCCTTGACCTGTAGACTGATGAACAGTTTTCTTAGGTTTTAAAGGAGTTTTAAGCTTAGCATAAGATTTAATGGTGAGTGTAGTCGGTCTGAAGACACCTTCTGCAACCGAAGTTTCCTCTGCACCAGTGACTAATTTTGTTCCGGTGTCGGTAGATGGCTGCGTTGGCCTAGTAGACTCTGCTTGGGAGTCGGTAGCTGTCTGGGGTTCTAGCTCTGCGGTCGTCAGGGGCTGCGTAGGCGCCTCACTGAAAACTGGAGAACTGGCGACAGGCCCAGCTGAGGCCTCGGGGTCTGGCTTATTCCTAGGCTGTCTGTCCTTATCCTTGCGTTTTTTATGAATTGCGGTCGTCAGCTGCTCCGACGGCATGATATAATTAAATTTCCTACTAAAGTAATGCCGTGCGAAGTCAAAACGGTGTTTGATAGTGCGTTTATTAAACCAAGCGCAAAACCGACAACCTGTGACGTCGTGGTCTGGGCCTAGGCAACGAATACAACAGGAATGGAAGTCCTTATGAGGTATTTGCTTCCCACAAGAAATGCAATTGTTAACTTTTTCTGACATCGGACTGAGGCAAGAAAATGTTCCTCAATGGGGTACTTAGCTTTATTGAAGACTTCGGACTGAAATTCAAATCGAAAATCTCAGGTGTCGGCCGACCGGCACTTGCGAACTGCCTCTGGTTTGGGCGGCAAGAATGACTGAAGAAAATGGCGTCGGATGCCTCTCATATACCCCTATCTCAAAACAGACCATTTCTAAATGGATAGGACATTGCATACATTTCTGCTACACACATCATGGGAAACCAGTACCTGCTAACATTAGGTCCCACTCTACCAGGGCTACAGCTACATCAGCAGCCTTTCTCAGGGGAGTGCCAACCAAGGATATTCTGGAAGCTGCTACATGGAGTTCAGTGCACACCTTAACCAAACCCTATCACTTACCTCTTTACTCTAAGACTAGAGCTGGTTTTGCCACTGCAGTTTTGCAGGGCCTACTAGCTTCTTCTAACCCTGTTTGACTCCACCTCCCCCCCTTAGCTTTGGGATTCAACCCAAGTGTGATGACTGCAGCAGGGTAACACGATGAATATAGTACAGTTTTGTACCTACCATAAATGTAGATGTTCGAGTGTTCACCCTGCTGCAGTCTAGGTTACCCTCCCTCCATCCCCTCTGAACTAGCTGAACTTATCTCTACCACTTTATCCTATACTACCTCTGTGGTGTATTTGCTTGTACCTAAGGGTTTTGTTTTATTTTTATATAGCCATATGTGTGTGTGTATATATATATATATATATATATATATATATATATATATATATATATATATATATATATATATATATATATATACATTTTGCCTACCTTTTGGGGGCACCTGACATCTGGGGCAAGAAAAACTGAAGAAAATGGCGTCGGATGCCTCTCATATACCCCTGGCGCTCTGATGTCAGGGAAGAAGTGACAGCAACCGACGCCGGACCAAGACTTTGGAATTCGGGCCGACTGTGGGACTGCCTGACGGCAGGATAACCCAAGTGTGATGACTGCAGCAGGGTAACACGATGAACATCTCAAAAGGAAAACTGATGAGAATCATTAGTTTCCTGTATATGTTGGGCCAAGGAATTCGTGATAACCCTTCTACGTATATCTGATCTATGCTCTATAATTCTACCACGTAACCTTCTTGTAGATTTCCCAACGTAAAAACATGAACATTGCTGACATGTAGCCAAATAAATGACATAGGAGGTATTACAAGTAGCTGTACAATAAAATATAAATTTCTTTCCATTTATAGGTTGTACAAACTCAATGGACTGCGTAATACTAGAACAGCAAAAACAATTATAACAAGGAAAAGTTCCTTTCTTATTGTAAATGGTTTGACATCTATTATTAAGAGCAAAATCCTTATAACACAAGCACTTCTTCAAATTATCACAATTCCTATATGTGAAAAGAGGTTTGTTAGGAAGACATTTCTCATGGCCAGGTATGGCCTTTAAAATGTGCCAGTTATTCCTAATAATTTGTTCAATAGGTTTACTTGCTCTACTATAAGTCATCAAATACCTCAAGGAATGTTTTGAGTCAGAGCAAGCTATATCAGGGTTAGTATCATCACAACTAGAGAAATAAGGTCTAGCTCCCAAGTCTCTTGCTGCCATTACCTCATTTCTGATCACCTTTAGATCACTAGAGCTGCAACCTCTCATTAAAAATTCATCTGTCATATCCTGCATCTGTTTATAACAAACATCAAGTTTAGTATTCAACCAACTTGCTCATAGGTATTGACTCTTTGGGATGCCCTTAAAGATATGCCGAGCATGCATGCTACTCTTGTGCAAATACTTATTCACAAGCACATCTTTTCTATGAATGCAAGTATCCAGTCCATGCTCTGTTCTTTGTGAAGTGACATCCAAAAAATGTATTTCAGTCTCTGAGTACTTTATTTCAAATTTCAAAAAAATCAACTGTATCATTCAAGTATGCAAAGACATTATCAAGTTCTTCGCTAGTACCATGCCAAACCAAAAAAATATAATCCACAAAACGCTTATAAAAAAGATTCATTACATTAACTTCCTCCCATTTACTCAAAGTTAGATTAGCACAGGTGTTCGCAATTGCAGTACCCAAAGCTATACCTGATATTTGTTGGTATATTTGTTTGTTAAAAATAAAAATGTTATTCATAGGTAGGTACTAGGCTATCGGCCCAAGGGCCTAAGTAAGCCTAGCCAACAAGGTTCTCTGACTTACGTCACCCAAGAAAGTTAATTTCCTGTGCACTTGTCGAGTAGAGTCACAGAAGTGATCCCTGGGGTGTATTTCCTATTTCCCATCCACTCATCAAGATTTTTCTTGAAGAGTGCTAATGAGGAACTTTGCTTGACATAGATGGGTAGCTTGTTCCAGAGTATAGGAAGTCTCTGGGACAGGAATCTATCCCTCCAGCATGTCCTGTTTATTGTGGTGACAAGGTTTAGGTCCCTAGAGCGTGTAGCTCAGAGGGATTGGGACTTCTTTAGGTGTAGCATGTCCAACAGCTCTGGGTTTAACATAGCGCTATATGTTAGGCAGAGATCTCCTCAGAGTAGGCGATATGCTACAGAGTAAAGCTGGAGCTTTTTTGAGAAGCTCAGTGTAGGGCATCTATTTGAGGCCAGTAATCTTCTTTGTGAGGTACTTCTGTGGCCCTTCCAGCTGCTGCAAATGTACATTCCAAAAAGGGCGTTGTACTCTATAATGGGTATAATGAGTGCCGAGTAGAGGGGAACAATGACCTCTTTTTTTCCTGGATGAAAACCCTTTTGTGGTGAGGTGTGCCACATAGAAGGATTTCCTGACTACTGTGGCGATGTGATTATCAAAGGAGAGACTACTGTCCACCTGAGTCCCAAGGTCTCTTATCACACATTCGGCATTAAGTAGACTGCCGTTTATGTGGTAGCTCATGGGTACACAGTTTTTACCAAAGGGGATGACAATGCACTTTTTGGCATTGCGCTTGAGGCCATGCGTCTGACACCAGGCATCTGTCTCAGTGAGGCCCTTCTATAGGATGTCCACATCATTTGGGGAGTCGACTATGGCTCCTAGTTTGCAGTCATCTGTAAACTTAGTTAGCCAGAGGCCTTCTGTGTTAGCCTGTACTTCAGAGAAGTAGATACCAAACAGGAGAGGTCCCAGGACTAAACCCTGTGGTACTCCACTTGTCACTGGTTTGAAGTCAGATTTGGAGTCTGCAACTTTTACAGTGTAGGTTCTGTCAGTAAGCCAGTTGGCAACCCATCTTGTAATGTAGGGATTTATACCTAGTTTAGTGAGTTTAGCTATAATTCCAGAATGGGGGATGGTGTTGAAAGCCTTGGCGAGGTCAAGATAGGCTGTGTGAACCACCTTACCCTCATCTACGGCTTTGGTGACTGCCTCAAAGACGATGATCAGGTTCAGAAGGCATGATCTGCCTTTCACAAACCCAAACTGGGTGGGGTCCAGAATTTGGAGGTTACCACTCTCTTTGTTTATGAGTTACATGATGATACGTTCCATGGCCTTGCAGATCAGGCTCATCAGGCTAATAGGGCGATAGTTCCCAGGATCAGTGGTGGCTTCCCCTTTGTGGAGTAGGATAACTGTTGCTGTGCGCCATTCAGTGGGCACAAAGCCTGACGTGAGACTATGGCTGAACATGGTGCTTAGGTAGGGAGCCAGTTCATTCTGATGTTTGTGTAAAATGCAGCCTGGGATGTTGTGCAGTCCCATGGATGCTGTGTTTTTAGTTTTAGAGAGTGCAGCTTTTACCTGCATAGATGTAATTACAGGGACTCTGCATTCTTCCTGTATAGATATAGGCCCTTTAGGGGGTGAGAGGGGGGGTAAAGTTAGCACTGAACCTATCAGCCAGGATGTTGGCAATATCAGTTGGCTCTATAATTTTCATCCCATTGTGCTGTAACTCAGAGAAGATCTGGGTGATGCCATTGAGATTCTTGACATAGCTATAGAATGCTTTGTGGTTGCCCTTAGAATCAGTGGTGATTTTGTTTTCGTAGCTAGCTTTGGAGGATCTTATGAGGGATCTCAGCTTCTTACTGAGGCTGACCAGGGAGCTCCTTCACTCATGGGATTTTACTCTCTTTTGCAACAGTTTCTTCCTTCTGTTGTAATACCAACTCTAACAATTCACAGAATGTCTCAATTTTTTGAGCTGGATGCTGATCATACTCTTGAAGCATCTCCTTTATCCGCTCAATCTTATAATTATTTGGGGTGACAGTAAAAAGGGATTTAATGTCTAAAGTCACTAATAAAAAATCATTATGAGTGGTATACCAACCATATAACTGGGTTAAAAAGTCCCCAGTATCCTTAATATAACTGGGTAAAAATCTTAGAAGCATTTTTAACGCATTTTGTAGATAGACTGACAAAAGCTCTGTGGACCACCCCCTTCCAGACACAATAGGTCTCATCGGGGGTTTAGTCTGAGATTTATGTATGTTTGGTAGGCCATATAGAGCCGGAATAGTTGGACATGGTACAGAGAAAAAGCTGCAAATATTTATACCTATATCATTCATTAACTGCAAATCATAAATGGATATATTAATTCTACTAATTCCTCCTTATCATGAATCAGTTTGAAAGTCTGCATAACTGAAATTAAGTCATTCCATTGCCTCAAGGTAGTCACTTACATTCATCAAAACAATGCTGCCACCTTTATCTGCTTCTTTAATTACTCCATCTTTGTTATCTTGCAGTGTTTTAAGGGCATTAAACTCTTCATTTGTAAGGTTATATGACTTCTTAAATTCCTGTCATACAGTTCACAAATCTGTTTCTCACACAAGTCATTAAAAACAGTTTACAATAGGATCAATTAATGGTATAAACAAAACTTGTTCTCTTACATTGGTTAATCACAGAAGTGTCAGAATCTTTAAAAATATTTTTTAAATTCAAATTACGAGAAAATACTTTCAAGTCTGTGACGGCATTCACCAAATTATCAGTACTTGCAGGTATAAATTTAATTCCACGAGACGAGAGCTCAGCATTCATTAGTACATAGTCAGACACATTTGCAACAAATAAACTATCAGATGTCACATTATTTGAACTCACAAACACAGTCTCAGTAGAACTTACTACTGTTTGTTGGTTTTGCTCCGTGTTAATGGACTGTTCTTCGTTAGTCAGCAAGACTGAGAGCGTTTTCTTGATATATCTTGCTTCTGCTTTACCACTTGCTCTGGTAGTTCCATCACTACCTGTTGGCTCCCCTCTAAAAAAGGGGCTAAATTGTTCACTACACTCCTATTAGAAAAACTGTCATTCACAGAAGAAGGTCGTAGGTTCAGTTTATCACCTCCTCTCACCAAATTCTCTGTTGTACGAGCTGACGCAGATGGCATAATTGTAACCTCCCTCTCATCATTCTATTGAATAGAAGCAGGGGCATCCTCTAATGGCGCTACATTCGTTGCTGATAGTTGTTGCTGATTTGTTGATGGTTCAAAAGTATGTAGTTCATACATACAGCCTCATTTGCTTTTTTGAGCATTAACAGCTGAGACGTAAGAAGATCGCTTCGGCCAGGAGAAAATCTGGCTATTATTAAAATCATTAATGTCCCATTGTAGTTTTTTCCTTTTAATTCCTTCCAGTTGCTTTTCAAAGTCATTTAAGCCCCTAAACATACCATCAAACAATGAAATATTCTCAATAAAGAGTGCAGAACTAGAGACCTGTTTCTCCAGAGTCTCAATTTCTTTACACAGTCCATCTTCTTTACAGGCAAAAAAATCATTCATTAGGTGCATACAACTCATACTTACGTTTATATTGAGCTCCTGCCATTTCTTCAAGAGCTCAGGGTAGGTATTCACATATGAGGGCATGTTTAAAATACGTAAACCCCGTGGGACAATACCCAAGTCTAAATAAACATGAAAGCTAAAACGTTGACACTGCAACTTCTTAAAAGTTTTCACTTTATGTTACAAGGTTTGAATCAGGAGACAGAAGTCATTTCTCTGAGATGTTACATTTGTAACATTCATTGCTCCATCAGCTGTTGCGTTCATACAGTTCAGCAATGGATTTTCCCACAACAATAAGGTGTATAAAGATCGACCCACGGAACCATTCTGCGAAACAGCTGGGTGTGTCACAGTAAATCCAAACTCAACGTTCACTGGTTCACCAAACCAATAATACCAAGAAATGTAGAAAAAAGGTGAACTAAGTGATAAAGTGGAGTATAACAAAAATAAACTAAGTAGCAAAAGAAAAAAAGTAAACTCCACAAAGCTGAACAAATTTAATGAGAATAAAAAAAGCTTTCAGACAAATGGGAGATGTTTGCGTATATACAAGGCACGATTAACCGAGTATGCGCACAGGGTTTTATACCAGCAGGAAGAAAGACATTTATACAATTAAGCCCTCCTCCCGCAGCACTAGGAATCCTTGGAAATAAGTTCAAAAACCCTTTGAAATGTTCCCAAATACATAAAGAGGTGCACAAATGTAGGAAAACGTCTACAAACACAGCAGGATGAAAGACTTTTACATAGTTAAGCCCTCAGTTCAATCAGATAAACACACAACAAACCTTCCACCAGCAGGTCCAAAATTGTATGGGTTGAATCAGCCTTCTACTTCTACCAGAGTCCAAAATAAAACCCTCTTAATGTAAAACAAACTGGTTTTGAGCTCAAATGCCATAACAGATGCTTTACAACAAAAGGCATAACTCCTACAGTATCAAGAATCCTTGGAAGTCCTGAGAAATGTCCCCAAACACAGAAAAATGTTCACAAACATAGAAGAACTTCACTGACTGAGGGGTAGTGAAGTGGCCAATGCCTGCTCACCAGTCACAGTAGAGGGCAGTACTGTAATACAGCACACCTCAACAGAAAGTACCCATTTGAGGCAGATCATGGAAGAGACCCATGTGCATTGACCAGGCCTCCTCATTCTTGAGAGTTAGCCATCTCAAGATCCTTTCAGTCCTAAAAAATACTTAAAGCAGGAAAGAAAGATCCATAACCCCGGACTGTGTGCCAGCCCAGAACGGAGCAGTGTTGGGAAAGGCATGTGCTGGGGCTTGCAATGGCTTCAGAACTACCTCCCTAATGATACAATTCCACATACATATCTCAGTCTTCAACCAAACAGAAATCATCTGCTAGATATCAAGGTCCTGAGGCATACGACTCAGCAAAGGGCAAGCAGGTGGACCCTTTTTGACACGGACCTGCTGCAAAAACTGAGGATACACCATAGTCCTGGGAATTCCCAGTCCTTGACTATATGACTTTAGGGACCTATGCTGCTTGGCCATGACTTCCAGCCAATTATCCAGGGATGTGGCAGCTTAATAACCTCAGGATGCAAGGGTGGGAAGCTGACAGTGTACCTCCTCTGCCATGAAGTTCTGAAAGGCAAATGAATAGCTTGGACTTCAGCCCTTACTACCTGGGGCAATCAACACCTGAAAAGGATGGGGGGGGGTTGCTGATCACTAAATATACTTAGACCTGGTCTCCAAGTGCTTGTCCTTGTAGTAACAAATCCAACATGTGCCTAGGTGTAGTGGACCTCCTCATGACAGTCTACACACAAAAAGATCACAAGCACTGTCAACTATGGAAGGCAGACAAGTTATTTTTCCTGCCTTTGGTATCAAATAGATGGGTTGAACCTCTGGCACTTTTGGCAGCTGTCAGTACTGTGCTCTTCCTCTAAGCAATGCAGGCAATAATAGTGCAAGGTCCTAGCCATGTGCACTAATACTTATAATACTTAGGCATGTGAATGTAGACTAATGGCAGCAATGATCAAAATCTGAACAAAAACAAAAGAAAAGTAAAAAGTAGCGTGTGCATTAAATCACTGTGTTCAATAGCCTTGGTAAGACATCCCCACATGCAGGATTTTACTAAAAGAGCTTAATTCTGACTAGCGGAGAACTAAAACTCATCAAGGAAGGTCCTCACCAACTTACTATGGCATTCCTGAACACAGACTCCCTTCCAAAGTAGGGATGACAGGAGTAATGACCCAAGTACGTGTTTCAGCTTGTCCCAAATAGCGAGCTTAAATTCTTAGAGGAAGAACATGGAACACTAAGCCATTCCCTGAAGGGATTTCATGAGCCCAAGGGACTCTCCAAAGGCAGATCTTCAGCAGTGGACTTGCTAAAGGAAGGAGTACAAATGCCTCAGTCAGTCTGCAGGATAGGAAACCTGCTTTATTCTATTTAAGTCATAACTAAAGACTTGAAAAAAAGAGTAAGAACAGACTTACCTCAAGAACCTCCACTACAAGCCAATGAAGTGAGCACTGCTATGTACGCAAGAGCAGAACTGTCATAACAGGACAATGGTCACCAAAGTTATATCCTTGAGTTGAGAACACAGTAAGTTCAAACAGTAACAGCTGTAGAATAGTCTGCTAGAACTACTCAATCATCTTCCAGCCCACACTAAAAAAGTACAGTTGTGTACATAAAGATGCCATAACAGGAGATGCTGTAATAGAGCTCTGCTGCAATTGCCAAAACTGTATTGGTTATGCCCTAGCTAGAATATGACCACTTACCAGTTTTCAAAGCTAGAGGGCACCTTCTTTATGCCCTAACTGCTCAGTGATTTGAGCAGATGCATATAAAAACAGCAGTTAAGTCACCTAAAGCTTCAGAGTTGTTTTGTCTCTCAGAGGGAGGTTAAGGTACATGCTATGAAGTAAAAATAACACAAATAAAACCACACATAAATATATATATATATATATATATATATATCTATATATATATATATATATATATATATATATGTGTGTGTGTGTGTGTGTGTATATATATATATATATATATATATATATATATATATATATGTGTAGGATCTATATTATACAGTCGAATCTTCAAAATTTCGAACCTCATATGTTCGACAACATATGAGCGAAACTTGAATCTTTGAACATATAATAAAAACGTACAAAAAAAAAAAAAAAAAAACTTACCTTAACGCTCTGAGCATATATATGGATTCACTTCAGAATCTCTCAATTCCAAAATATCAAATTTCATATGATCAATGTTTTCGAATATCAAAGTTCTGAAACAAATTAAAAAAAAAAAAAACAACAATTTAAATGTTTCTGCAGGGGGCAAGCCCCCCTGCACCCCCTGCTACTTAAATAGTCCAACTCCGAGGTCGCACTACAGCAAGGAAAAGGGAAATCTCCCATTCCGCGCTGTATGCAGATCTCCGTCACAATGTCGGGGTTCCAACAGTTTGATCACATGGTCTCAGCCATATGAAATTTGATCTTTCAGGATTTCGGCATTGTGATGCATTTCCATATGTATACACACACACACAAGGAATATATACATATAAATCTTCACACCCTGGCAATACACTTTTAAAACAAACAAGGGAGATGACTACTGCAAAGCAAACATTTACTGCTACAATACGTTTTACTTACAAAACTCCATTATGTTCAACATTAGATCACAATTACAGAAGCCTAAGCTGTATGGGTAATCTTAGGATTATATAGGGCAGATGAAAGAATTAAGAATCCCCTGCAGAATGGTCTTAGCAAAGCTAGTTCTGGACATGGAAAAGGAATTCAGTTTGTAATGTTTTTTGAAAATATGGACAAAGGAAGAAAGTTGATGCATATAATATACTTCGAGTCCACTCCTTTCCAAAAAGCCACACAGAAGTAGGTAAATCCCTTGTAAAGTGAATCCTGATCATGCCTGTGAAGTGACTTGTGATCAGAATAACAAAAAGAACTAGCATGAGACAACAACCTGCCTTTACATTGGCTGTCTTTTTCTTTCACTTCAAAGAAAACAGATGATTGGCCTTCCTGACGGATTTTGTTTTGGCCAAGTAGTATCTGAGCTGCCTGTGGACATAAAAAAATATTCAAAATTATTTCTCCCTCATTTTTAGGCTCTTGAAGGAAAACAAGCAGATCAATAGATTGGCTCAAGGTAATCTCTGAAACCACTTTTGACATAAATGAAGCATTTTTTTCTCAAAGAAGCCCTGTTCTTGTAGACAGCTTGCAACTCAAGACAGTCTTCCTGCAGAAGTGAGAGAAATGAGTAACAGTTTTCCAAGTCAAAAACCTTACATCAGTCTGATGAGCTAGTTTAAAATTGAAGAATTGTTAGTTTTTCAGTAACAAAGTTAAGATCCCAAGGAGAAGCCAACTGTTGGACAAATATATAAAATTCCTTTCAAAAACCGCTTGACTTGAGGAAAGGTAGAAGGGGAAGGGGGTCTAAGGACAGGCAAGGAAAAATGGCCAAAAGATGAATCTTGACAGAGGAGTACGAAAGACCAGAGGATAACTCATACAAAATTTAGAACCACAGGCATCCAGGCCTTAAGAGAGCCCTGACACTTAGCATGGCAACAACTAGACAATGTCCTCCACTTACACATACATGTTTTTTAGCATCAGTTTTTTTTCACATCGTTTAGTACCTGATGCACATTCTCATAAAAAAAAAAAAATTAAAAAAAAAGGTACATAAAGTACATCACAACTATTATCCAGGCAGTCGAAGTGTTTTTAGGTGGGGGTGTTATGAAGCAACCCCCGTCCTATGCGAGTAAATCCACCATATGGTAACTCCCCTTGGAAATAGGTACCACCAATAGCCTGGGGTACCTTTTTTGACTGATTGAAGAGGAGACAGAAGGGTGAAGAAGAGACCTGGGTTGACAGAAAGCTGGTTTACCTACCACAGTACCTCCTTTCTCATAAAAATCAGTGATAGCATCTGAAAAGGTAAAGGGTGATAATAATGAGACCAGACTAACCTGAAGTAACACTGAATTTTGCTCGTATGCAGCCTGGCCAAGGGAATCATGATAATCACATAAAACCCAGAATCCTGAAAAACTGTCTAGCAGATTAATTTGTGAAGTTCTACTTTGTCCAGAGGAAGATAATGTTTTTCTAGGGGACCTATACAGAAGAATTCCTAGAAAAACTATTCTGTGGGGAGAGATGAGAGAATTTCTGTAAGTTCACTTGAAACCCCAGACTAAGAAAGATTTCGGACACATGCCAAGGAATTTAGATACTTGGAAAAAGTGTCTGCAAGCATAAGACAATCATCCAAATATGGAAAGATGTGAATAATTTGATGTCTTCAGTAAGCAATTACTGGATCCAGACATTTTGTAACTGCCCTTGGTGCAGGAGATATACCAAAGGATGAGAGAGAGAAGTGAAAAAGCAAGTCAATTACAGAAAACTTTAAGAAACTTTTGAACTACTTGCAAATAGGAATGCAGTGATAAGCATACTGTAAGTCTAATGTTACCATGAATTTGAGGAGAGAAATGGATATTAACAGGATTTGGAGGGATAACATTGTGAACTTTGGAACTGTAACATAAAAGGGTTGAGAAAAAAAAAGGTCTAGGACTGGTTTCAAGTTTCCTCTTTCTTTGGCACTAGATAACCCTAGAATAAAATCCTTTACTATCTGAGCTGGGGTCATATATTCTATGAACCCCCCCCCCCCCCAAGAAATAATGTGCTCCAACACTGGAGGAAACAGGGACATATGGTTTACAGAATTCAAGGGGAATCCCCTGAAATGGGGATATAAATTTCCACTGTCACCTGTAACATTGCTGGAGGATTCTCAGAACACATTTGTCCAAGATAATTTGATCTCACTAGGAAAGACAAATGCCTCAATTAAAGGACAGATTTAAAGAACTGCTGAGATGGGGGAGTTTGAATGGGAAAGTAGTCATTTTGACCTTCTGGACTGTCCTTGATTCTGGAAGGCTCCACTTTCTTTCTTTGAGCCACTACTTTTTAAAATTCCATTTGTTTGAACTTTGATGAGATTACTTACTTTGCGTCTTAAAAAAATGGTCCTGAATTAGATGGAATTTTTTTTACTGAAATTAGACAATGAGGGTTGAAAATCTGGGTAACATCCTAAATTAGTTTGCCACTGTCATCAAATCTTTTTTGGACCTCAGCAGCAGACGGCCAAACAAAACATCTTTCCCAGGGGAGAATTTAAAACTTCTGCATTATCATCCTCTGGCAAGTTATTATAATGTAACAAAGAAAATCGTCTCACAACTCACCCAGTAGCAACAGTACTGGATGCAGCATCAGCAGAATCCTAAAAGAACTTTAGTTCTTTCTTTGTTGCCCAGGATAGGCCCACTTGGTAAATGGCCTCTTTTAAGGGGGACCTTTTGTGGTATTGCTACTACCAAGTGAAATTTGGTCAGGGCATCTGGTAACGTTCCCTCATTCTTTTTGATAGATGTCATGGGATCTTTTGCATCCACCTGAGTACTACCAAACCTAAGCAAATGGGAAACTTCTTTTAATGTCTCATCTGAAGGACGCACACTCAGGATTGCAGCCCCCCCCCCCCCCACCATGCTGCACTGCAGTGTGAGCAGTCCAATCACATGGAGTGGGAACATAACCCACAGCCTTCTGGTCTTCCAGCTCAAACGCCAAGTGTGTTACCTGTTGAGACACTGACACTGCAAAGCAATCACAATTAAGCTATTCACTTACGTTTTACCCTCTGAAGAAGTAAGGTTAACAGTTAATTTTCTCGTGGTCTCAAAACAGACCAAAAAGAATTTTAACATATGAGCCTGCCAGTTCAGAGGGTGGCCATGGTGGTGGAGTCGTTAGCATTGTTGCCTCACAGCAAGAGGTTCCCTTGTTCGATCCTTGGCTGGGGTGCCTTCTGTGTGGAGTCTGCATGTCCTCCCTGTGGTCGCGTGGGTTTCCTCCGGGTACTCTGGTTTCCTCCCATATCCCAAAGACAAGCTATAGGTGGATTGGACACTCTAAATTGGCCCTAGGTGTGTGTGTGTGTGTGTGTGTGTGTGTGTGTGTGTGTGCCTTCTGTGGAAGGTTGGGCGCCGGGCTGGCAACTCGACACTGTAAAACTCCACTGCCAATCATGAGCAGACAGGTGATCCGCTGTGGCGACCCCTAACCGGGAAAAGCCAAAAGAAGCAGCAGCCTGCCAGTTCAGAATTCTAAAAGTTAAAGTGGCAGACATACTATCTTCACAAATTTATCCAAAGTTTTCCCATCCTTGTCAGGGGGAATGAGATTAGCCTTCATAATTGGTTTAGCAGCAGCAGATGTTGAGAGCAAAACAGCAGCAGGATCTAATCTGGGATTAATAAACAGACATTTCTGTGTTTGAGGTACTTTGTATAACCTATCAGACTTTTTGTGGGCAGAAAGTGGACTGTCAGGCACACTGCAAACTGTTAAGAAAACATCTTCTAAAATGGAAAAAAAAAAACAGGAGCTTGAGGAATCTGACTGCAACCAGTCATATTTATGCCCAGAAATAGGAATTTCATTCTGTTCACACAAACAAATCTTTTACTTTCGCTATAGTTTCAGAAAAAGATAAATCTGCTAGACAGAAATCAGAAGAAACCCTTTCCTCAGAATCAGAATCTACAGCTTGAAAAGAATTCACTGAAGGAAAGCACTTCCCTTTCCAGTCTTTGCTCTTTTGACTGGAAATCAAGGTCAGAAACTGAGAGAATTCTTTTTCTACTAGGTGCAAGTGAAAAAAAAATGGAAACATTAAAGGGAGAAAGTAAACGGTTGGCAAACCCCAGCAAGTCTTCCCTGTCCTTAGATAAAGAAACAGGAGGAGAGACATTTTTAGCATTTTGCTTTCTATTCCCTGGGAGACCTACTGGAAATGGACTAACTTGTGTCAGGAGCACTAGCTGGGAATCAGGCACCCGAGCTCAGGTGATAAACCATAACAGACTCCTTCCCCCAAAACTGACAAGAATGGTTCTCCTTTGCCAGCAAAACATCTGGACAACTAATAAGCATAAAATGTGAACACTAGATTGCATGCAATTCTATCCACTTCCTGTAGGAATGTGGGATACTACTCAATAACTCAAGTTTAAAAAACAGACAATGACAAAAAATGGTGTGAAAATGTACACATATTAAAGACACCGTGTAAAATCTGTAGAATTTAATGAGCAATACTGCAAAAATGTACATCACAAAGTTATTTATTTTTGCTTTTGAAAATAAGAGTTGTAAGATGTGGGCCCTCCTTTCCACTACCGGCTCCACAAGTAGGTTGGTCATGTAGTTGTTGTTGTTTGTCTTTCGGCTTTTCCCGGTTAGGGGTCACCACAGTGGAACTCCGGTCCGCTAATGATTGGCAGTAGACTTTCACAAATGCCGAGGTACCAGCTCGACGTTCAACCTTCAACGAAGGCACACCCATTTACGCATGTCTTTCGAACACCCACCCAACCGCAGGGAGGACATGCAAACTCCACAAGAAGGCACTCCCCACACTCCAGCCTGAATCGAATGGGAGAACTTCTTGCTGTGAGGCAACGCTACCGCTGCACCACTGTGGTACTTAGGTTGGTCATGTAGTGTGGTTTACTAAAGAATTTCAAAAATATTGTGTGATTGGGGATTCAAAAAAAATGAGGAAATAGTAAATAAGGCCTGCAAATAGATACATACCACCAACATTTATATAGTTGTGAGGTCTGGTTGTGTCCATCTCTTAATCTTTAGTGAAATCCAGAAGACCTAAACTACAGGAACTGAAAGCTAAGGATGAGTGGTCCAAGGAACCAGGTTTGGCATCAGCAGAGTCATCCATCAGTGGCTGATACAGTGAAAGAGTTGGCCTGACACCCAACTGCTTCTTGCAAACTTTCTTCTTATGGACAAGAGATGGAAAATAATGAGACCACCAATGCTTGCTCCATAGCTAAACCAAAGAAGAGACCTGAAAGATAGGTACTGGAGCCTAACAGAATTGGTGAACACCTAACAGAACAATGTAAGGTTTTCAAGGTAAAACAATTTAGTGACAGTCCCGCAAATTCTGCCCCACACAAACATTCTACATGAAGATATATTTTTAGAAACTTCACACCAGAAAAACACACACACACACACACACACACACATATATATATATATATATATATATATATATACACACACACACACACACACACACACACACACACACACACACACACACACACACACACATATATTTAAAAGCAGTCCACAAAATAATATTCCTAGGCTAAACACAAATATTTTGAAACTAAAAACACATATCCCTCAGGAAAAACAGTAGCTGAAGGTTTTCTCCAGAAGGGGACTTATCTGCCCTACTTTCAAGAATCGCAGGCTGTCAGCTCCGCAAGGCCAACACAGGGCATGCATTTTGGCAGTATGAACATTTTGCAGCTTTTGGTGCCCTACCTGCTGCTTTTATAGGTTCATAGGTTAGTACTAGGCTAACTGCCCTTGGGAGCCATTTTAAGCCTTGCCAGTTATCCCCTGTGAGATTCAAACCCTGTACCTTGTGTTTGTAAGGCAAACACCTTAACCATTAAGCCACCCTCCCAACCCCTCTATGAGCCTCTACTTGAGCCAATCAGGAGTCAGGGTGTCTGGAAGGTGACCTGAAGCTTTGAAAGTTATAGTGGTCATATCCTAGGCAGGGTACAAGCCATACAGATTAGGCTACTGCAACAGTGATCTAACGTTGAACAGCTTCTTGAACTTCAGAGTGGAGGTGAAGATGGTCAAGGATCTACAAATAAAAGACCAGTAGGAGCTAACTCAACTCTTACTGGTGAGAAGCATGCTCACTAGATTAAGGTATAAGAACCTGAACTCGCATGTCACAGCTCAAATCTAAAAAAATTC
Organism: Protopterus annectens; assembly: GCF_019279795.1. NCBI lineage: Eukaryota > Metazoa > Chordata > Ceratodontiformes > Protopteridae > Protopterus > Protopterus annectens. Next base: position 12,247,522 of record NC_056744.1, read on the forward strand.
TCAAGGATTCAAAAGTCTACTTCTTGCATGCCTGTATGGCTTTAGTTAGCCTAGGTAAGTGATGTGAATCAAAAAATAAGCCTTGGATCCCTCTTCTCAAAAGCAAGTTTCAGGAAAGTGCCTCCCTTTAAAATTCATAAACATTCAAAAAACAGAGACATGGGATCAGGCATACAAGGCACTGCCAAGTCTGGAGATGTCAGTCTTAAATACTAGATTGTTTACACAAGACCTTTTATGCTCTTGTCTGGTATCTCTGTACGAGTCAGTAATCAGCTAGGCTTGTACAGACACCACCCCCCCCCCCGTCCAAGGCAATCAACACTGACAGATGCCTTAGCTCATCTCTCAAATCATGGTGGGTCACTGGGTAGAAGCACAGTACAGACATGTATTTATGTTATGACCTACTTCCAGACTATAAAAAGAACTTGTATGCAACAGTGCTGGATCATGAGGTGATGGCCACAATTACAGTTTAGATGACATTTGCATCTTAGGCATTGCAGAATGAGATCCAAACTGTGCAAGATGCAACAAAAAAATGTGCATTGATGAAGTCTGCTTACTCTTTAACTGTAGCTACATAACTACAGTAGGGCATTCAATATATCCAAGACAGCATCAAGAGAAGATGGAGAAAGCATCTAACTGATGAAGATATTAAAGCAACATCAATAATTATACTACACTTGATGACATCAGATGTGAGAAACCAGGTGCTGGGAAAAATTCAACAAATAAGGCTTTGAAGAATCTTAAGGTCGGCATGGATGGGGCATTCAAATAAAAAATGTCTCCCCTTTAAAGAGATATAAATTTAACCTCTTCATACCCTTCTCTCTACATACCTTCTACTGACTCTAAGTCTTTCAGCATACCAACTCTGATTTCCACTCTGTAATATAATACATGTATATATTGTGTTTTGTCAGTCACTATGTATATAATGTCATTTATCTATTAGCTTTAAATCCTCAAGCCATCTGTGATATTCACTTGGTACATAATGCATGTATATATTGCATTTTGTTACTTACTCTGTAAATAATGTTATGCATCTATTGTGGTTACCCCAGGCAGTGGCGGCTGGTGACTTCAAATTAAAGGGGGGCTGCAGGAAACAGCTGAATGGGTGGGGCCAATGGGAAGGGGATGGCCAACTAGAAAGGGGTAGAGCTATGCTCAAAACCACAACAACTGGAACTTTAATTAAATACGCTGCCCTGGGTGCCAAACCATCATTACAAAAGTCCAAACAAGACAAAATGAAGTGTAAAAGAAAAGATATTTCAGTGCATTGGCTACATGACAACTTACTTAATATCTAGATGGAAACACAAAGGTTGTGAGGCATGAAAAAATAAATTACTTTTTAAATACATTACTGGAATGCCAGTCAAAATCAAGTATAAAAAAACAAGCATCCCTCAACTCAAGCCACTTCTCCTTGCACTGCAGTTCTAATTATAATTTATATTCAGCTTTATAAAATTACCAAGTAACATGCTGAAAGTAGCAATCTCTGTGATACCCCCACTTGTAAAAGTGTTTCTTATCCAAAAAAGACCTGCTGCCTGACAACTATCTACTTGTTTCATGGAGAAGACATGATCAAAGTGAAAATGAACAGCAAACAAGAAACAAGCTCAAGATAAATTGCTTAAAGGATTACTGCACGAGTTATGGACCACACATGAAAGACTGGCACAAGTTATGGACCACACATGAAAGACTGGCATTCTGTTTAGTTTACGGGTAAAGTCTGCAAAGATGACTGCAAGTCTCCAACAAATGTAATGAGCTTCTGAAAATACTGTAATCCTGTCCTTTATTACAAATACTGTCATGTGCATGTCAATACCCAAGGCTTATACGTTATCTAGTTGTGTAAATATTATCTGCATGGCAACAACGAAAAGGCTTTCAATGTTGGTAATTCTTTAACAGTATGCTTATTAAAGCTTACTTGCATCTTACAATCTCCAACAAGCTTACCTGATAGTCATTGAAACATTGCTATTTAAACACAGAGCAACAGGGCACTGCGACAGCATGCATTTTCTGAATAATAAGAAGCATAAATCAACAATATAAAAATATGACAGAAAACCAGAACATTCTGCAAAATCAAGGACAGATGAAAAGCCATGGTCGTACTTGTTGTCTACCTTGGATGGGGGAATACTCTGCATACCTAACTGCATAACTGCTCCTTGCCTTGCTTGGACACATCCAGAGCCACTACAATGGGGAGTGAGGTGCAACAAGTATGTCACAATTTGAAATGTCTCTGGCTGACAGTGATGGCTCGGCACTCATACCTCTCAACCTCAGAGCAAGAAATCTGGATAAAGCCATACATAGAAGCGGGACACAGACCCAAAAATAAGGACAATTTTTAAATATTGCTCTTATAAACTTAGAACGATAATAGAATAGTAGTAGGTCTTGCATTAGTAGGAATTTTCTGAAGGGTATGAAATCTGTAACTCAAATGTCTGCCATTATTTTCTAACTTCAATCCCTAATGACTTGCCACTAATTTGCCAGCAAACCACGATTTTATGAAAAACAGACAAAAAATGTGATGCAAAAATGATGAACTAGAAACAGAGCCCTCTTTTCCTTTCTCATGTGGAGTCTGGCTACTGGGGACATGGGAATGGTTGAAGCCATGAACCTGAGGACCCTGAGAAATTCCCTGGATGTGACTGGCTGTGACTGAAGCCATAGGAAGAAGAGACTGGAAAAAGGGAGCGAGAGAGAGAGGGCCTTGGTGGTAGCCACAGATGCCAACATGGGGATGGTCTGAAGCTAGCAACCAAGAAAAACATGATGTTGAGAAGGCAGAGAAGATTTCTGGAAGTTTATGGTAAAATCCAGACCCTAACAGGGAAATAGTAAAATTGGAGATCCTGAAGCAGAGCATCAGGGGAAGAAGCTTGAATGAGCAGATTGTCCAGGTAGGGAAAGATCTGAACACCTGTCTTCATAGGTTCATAGGCTGGTACTAGGCTATCAGCCCTAGGGCCTATACGAGCCTAGCCATAACAATTCCCTGGCAATTTCTTCCCACAGTATTTACTTCCCTGGACCCCTGTCTAGCAGGCAACTAACGTGATCCCCATGGTGAATTTCCTATCTCCCATCCAATCGTCAAGGTTCCTTTTGAAGAAGGCCAAAGAGGCGCTTCCTGCAAAAGGTAATCGGTGGAGCAAGCCATTTGGTGAATACCCTTGGGGCAAAAGAGAAGCCATAAGGCATAGCAGAGAACTGAAAATGCAAGGAAGAAACAACGAAATGTAAACATTTCCTGTAATGTTGACATGCTACCTTGCAAACTTAATTACCAAAATCGGAAAATAAGCCACATTTCCATAAACTAAGTCTTTATCTGATGTTGTCTGAGTATGCACAAACACCAAAATGCAACATCTCCCCAGTGACCCCTTTCACATTCTGCCCTACTATGCACAAGCACCAGAATGAAACATTTCCATCAACAACCCCTTCAGCAGCCCTTCCAAGTATGCACAGCAACCAACATGAAACATTAGCCCCAGTCACCTCTTCATTAGTATAGCCGAGTATACACAAGCTTTAAAATTAAACATTTGCCACATGACCCCTGCAGTAGTATGTGCAAATACCACTTCTCACCAACTACACATCACCCACCTAGAAACCAGACTTATTTCCAAATGTTTTCTGTCTGCAGTGTCACACTACCTTCACACCCCTTGCACAGCTGCCATCAGCTTTTGCTATAGGGGAAATAGGAGCTTATGATGGTACTGAAAGTAAACACTGCTATCCAACTTGAAAAAGACCAACAGTTCAAAAGCACGTTAATAAGCAATCAGTGGAAAGCATAAAAATAACAAACCAAAGGATTTGGTCTTCCTCAGCGGCATATGAAGGGATGATCTAAAATGCTTACTTCATACTGAAAAATAAAAGGCTAGTCAACCCAGTGAACTAATTCATACACACACACATAAGATAAGTCACAGCTTCTATTTCCAATGGCAACCTAGAGCTGTTTACTGAATTTCCTGTTTGCACTTATTTTTAAAATCGTTTTTTCTCAAAACTTGCATTTTATCTGTCTTTGGCCTAGCACTCTTGTGTGGGGTCATTTACTGCACTGTTATAACTTGTTGATACTTGTGAACCTCTGCTATCTCTGAAAAAAAAACAAAAAAACAGAAAAAATCTTGCTTTTTTCCCACTTTTCTGAGATTTAAAAAAGTTCAGTTACAGGCTTGCTGTTCTTGAACTGTTTGTAAGTTTCTTGGAGGCCATTTTTTGCTTGGGCTAAAGGGAAGTCTCTCTGTTGATCAGTGGCAGTGAAAAACATTGAGCAGCCTGCCTGCCCCTGTGGGAGTGGTTACTGACTTGAAACTGTAGTTTTATTGGCCATTTTGGGTCAATTCCTAACTCCTTCATCTTCCTCTCTTAAAACCCTCTTTTGCGAGGCTTTGCGCGTTTTTGAGCATAGCGCAACAGCGGGCAGTGCCGCCTAATTGGGTTTAAACTATTCCTGGCTCCACAAAGTCTGCTCTTCACTTTTTCCCTTAGAACTGCTCTATCTCTCAATTTAAACACCATATTCTCATTCTAAGGCCCTTCACTGGTCCAATTAAGTAATCCTACAAGTTAGCACTATTAAACCATAAGCACTACTTACTCTTATACTCTCTACGATTACCCTGTCCTCTATTGGTCCGTCTTAAATTCAGTTTCCCTATATTACTCTAGCATGTCCAAAGGTCAGTCAATGGTTTCCTCTCCAGTCCAGCTGGTGAATCTGGGAATTTTGAGGCAATGTTACAACTGTCTCATGTACACGGACAACCCTCTCCTCCTCCAAACAGGTTCAAATATGTGTGAGAGGTGCAACTATTTAGCCAAACTGGAGGCTGAGCTCTCTCATCTCAAAACTGGTGTAACCAGTCAGGAGGAGAAGGTAACCTCACACAACACAATTCCAGTATCACATAGTCCCACCACATCAGCGAACCAAACACATAAATACACAAAAACATACTCGGAGGCTCTAAATAAAAATCTACCTAAGCAACAGAGACCTCCAAAGCAGACATCCAAGCAAACGCTACCTCAAAACAAAACACGCACAACACATAGCCCACAAAGTCAGTGTGCCAAGCAGCCACAGCCCTCAAGGCTGAATAACACACCTGATACTCTTGTAATAGGCGACTCTATTGTCAGACACACTGATGTCCCGCTCACCAGGCTGAATAAAGAGAAGGTCACGGTGAGCTGCCTGTCGGGTGCTAGGATACGCCACATAACGCAAGCACTCAGGTCACTCCAAAGCAAATACAAATATGACTCAGTCATTGTACATGCTGGTGTGAATGACCTGAGACGTATCTCCCTGGACTACATGAAAAGAGACATAGAGGAGCTCTCTGATCATGTAGCCCAGGCTGGTATGACCCTGATCTTGAGCAGCATCTTACCCTCACCTAGAATGATGCCACAGTACAAAGACAAAATGATCGATTTTAACAATTGGCTAAAATTTTGGTTTAATTCAAAGGGGATCCAGTGTCTGTCAGCCTGGAATGACATGCTCGACAAGCCACGTTGCTTCGCTAGGGACGGCTTGCACCTGTCACCGCTGGGCTTTCGGATATTGGCAAAGGCTCTTGCCACCCCCATAGTGCCTTTTTTAGGCAAGGCTCAAAAGTCAAACCCACCCCCATAGACAGCACAAGGAACAAGAAACTAAGGGTAATGCTGCTTAACGCCAGAAGTCTTAACCTCAAGATGCACGCACTCGAAGCTCTCCTCAGTATGGAGAACATCGATATCTGTGCAGTGACAGAAACCTGGTTCAAGGCTCCAGAGAGCACCCCAGTACTACCAGGCTATACCTCATATCATGCTTTTCGACCCCAAAACCCAGACCGAACCACAAAAGGAGGGGGAGTTTCCATACTTATCAAGGATATCCACACCTCCAGGTTAGTGGCATTGCACGAAGTATCGGAGACCATCCAAGTGCAACTAACAGTGGGCAAGACTGCTTTTCAGTTTATAGCATCCTACAGACCACCCTCTCAAAGTCAGGAATCCCACTCGGCTTTCCTGAAAACATTGGAGAACATGAAGATCTCTCCGAACACCATTATATTGGGTGACTTCACCTACCCAAACATTGACTGGGAGCACTACTCAAGCCCCAGCACCTTAGCCCAAAGGTTCCTGGAAATTATAAACTCAAATGCTATGGAACAACTAGTCACCACTCCCACAAGAGGGGACAACATACTAGACCTGATCCTTACCAACATGGGGACACTCTGTTCCACACCAGAAGTATATCCCTCATTGGTAAGATCAGACCATAAATTAATTTCACTGGATGTCCACATCCCGACCCCACCCCCAGCCCAGAAAACCACAGTGAAAAACTTCTCAAAAGCGAACTTCTCACTTCTCAAAACCGAAGTGGAATCCTTCAAGACCCCAGTGCCAGTGGAAACTACGGCCCAAACTACAGAATCCTATATAAATGTATTTTACGGACATCTCCAGGAATGCATGGATCATGCTATCCCAAACAAAACCAAGACCCAATCATCCAAAGGCAGGCATCCAGTCTGGTGGACCCCTGCCATAAATAAACTGTACAACAGAAGGAGGAAGCTACTACATGATAGAGCAAAATCCCTAATAGGGAAGGCATCTCTGATCAGTACTAGCAAAAAATTACGATCCCTCATAAAATCCTCCAAGGCCAGCTTCGAGAGAAAAATTGCACAGGACACCAAAGACAATCATAAGGCTTTTTTCATTTATGTTAGGAACCTGGGATGCAACTCCCAGACTTGTTCTGAGTTGATTCTAAATGACAAAAAATACACTGAACCCACAGACATCGCCAATATCCTGGCAGACAGGTTCAGTGCAAACTTCTCCCCCCCCCCAAAAGAGCAAGTATCTATCCCGGCAGAGGGCTGCCTCCCAAACATCTCTGATGCTCAGGTGAAGGCTGCCCACTCCAAAGCAAAAAACACTGCTTCCACGGGACCAGATGGCATCCCAGGTTGCGTCCTACATGAACTCCAAGAGGAACTAATCCCTCAAATAAAACAGCTATACAATCTCAGCCTCACTACAGGATATGTGCCCAGAGAATGGCGTACAGCAACAGTGGTCCCACTCCACAAAGGTGGAGCCTCTACGGACCCTGGAAACTATCGCCCCATAAGCCTGACTAGCTTAGTCTGCAAGGCTATGGAGAGGATCATCATGGAGCTCATAAACAAAGACATTGGGGACCTACAGACACTAGATCCTACCCAGTTCGGCTTTGTCAAGGGCAGATCCTGCCTTTTGAACCTGGTTGACTTCTTCGAAACAGTCACCAAAGCCATAGATGAAGGGAAGGTAGTCCACACAGCCTATCTGGACCTTGCAAAGGCATTTGACACAATACCCCACTCGGGCATCATAGATAAGCTATCCAGCTTAAATATACACCCCTATGTCACAAGATGGGTCGCAAACTGGCTCAAAGACAGAACCCACAGAGTGAGAGTTGCTGGAGCCATGTCAGACTCGAAACCGGTCACAAGTGGTGTCCAACAGGGTTCTGTCCTGGGACCACTCTTGTTCGGTATATATTTTTCCGAGGTACAGGCAAACGTGGGAGGACTATGGCTCACCAAGTTTGCAGACGACTGCAAACTGGGTGCCATAATCGACTCTCCAGCTGACACAAACATCCTTCAAAAAGGTCTCATAGAGACAGATAACTGTGCCAGCGCCATGGTTTAAAGCTAAATGCCAAAAAATGTATAGTCATACCCTTTGGCAAAAACAATGTGCCCACAAATTACCACATAGGCGGAAACCCATTAAGTACAGGGAAAGTTATTAGGGACCTGGGGACCCAAGTTGATAGCAATCTCTCCTTTGAAAACCACATTGCCAAAGTGGTTAGAAAGACCTTCTACATAGCCCACCTCATCACGAAGGGTTTCACATCTAGATCAAGAGAGGTAATCGTGCCCCTTTATTCATCCCTCATCAGGCCCATCATAGAATACAATGCCCCTTTTGGGATGTACCTTACCCGACACCTGCAGCAATTAGAGAGACCCCAAAAGTATCTCACCAAGAGGATCAAGGGTCTCAAACAGATGCCATATGCTGCTCGGTTAAAAAACTCCAGCTCTACTTAGTTGCATACCGCCTACTTCGAGGCGATCTATGCCTGACATACAAAGCTATGTCAAATCCAGAATTAATGGACATGCTCCACCTCAGTAAATCTAAATCCCTTAGAGCCACACGCTCGAGGGACTTGAACCTCAGCACAGAAATAAATAGAACTTGCTGGAGGGACAGGTTCATAACCCAGAGGCTCCCTTCCCTCTGGAATAGAATTCCAGTTCATGTGAGGCAGAGCACCTCACTGAATCTCTTCAAGAAGAATCTCGATAGGTGGATGGGGGATTGTAGGTTTGTCCCAGGGATTACTCCCGTGTCACTATTAGACAGAGGCATAGTAAACTAAACCTTAAAAGGGCACAGTATACCCAAATCAAGGGGTGACGTAAGCCATACAGAATCAGGCTAGGCTTATAATTGCCCCAGGGCAGATAGCCTAGTATGAACCTATGAATCTATGAACAAACAAAAGTTACACATTTTACACAAACTAGAGATTTTACTTAACTTGATATTCACCATGAGTTTTTTTTTAAACCCCCTGATAATAGTCAAATTAAGTTAGATTGTATTCTTATTAAACTGAAATGAAATTATGAATCTATTACATTTAACCAAAACATGGGAACTGCAATTGTGTGAACAGATGCAGATAGCCATTGTCCAGTCCCATACTTGGAATTCCACATCTGTCCAGCTTTCCTAAAAGGACCTGCTACAAAAAAACTGAATCCTGGCTTCCTTGGAAACAGAGGTCTCAGAAACAGAGGTCTCAGCCTAGCCATAGGATTACCCTGACATAGTGCCTCCCAACTTTGGTTCCCAGTGCCTCTGTCTAGTAGAGCCACTGGAGTTATCCCTGGGGTGATTTTTCTGTTTCTCATCCACTCAAGATTTCTCTTGAAGAGGGTCAAGCACAGGCATCTGAGAAGAAACTTTTATTCTGTTAATAACTCTATACTACAGCGTAAAGGGTGGGCATTTAAGATAATGTAACCAGGAAGTGGGGCGGGGGGCTCTTCCCTTGAGATGCCACTGCATGATACATTTCTGGTGCACATCAATGGAGAAAGGTTCAAGCAAAACCCACTGCAAGACACAATACTATGGCTCCTTAACTGGGCCAGTCCCACTTATGGTGCTTGGAACTTGCATCCTTTAGAACCTATACATGGGGAAATGGAGAGCTGTATCTAGGGCTCCCCTAGATGGGACCAGAGTGGGTGACATTCTTGGGTTGGGGACGGCATCACATCTGGGGAACTGCTGGGGCCAGGAGCATTAGGAAGCTAGCAGTGAAGAAGCTTGAAGCCAGCAGCAAAAGTTAGATAAAAATATATACTCACTAAATCAGAATCCTGGTTAAAACCACATATAGAAGATTCTGAGTTCAACATGATTATACAATTGGATAGAGAGCATATACAGATGTCTGCAAGTGTAGTAGAGCTGGAAATGTTACAATGTGCATCCTGGACATTTACTTAGGTGATACTGATACAGAAAAAACAGACCATTGCAGGGAGAAGAGTCCTGTTCATGTGTACAAAAAGGTACAGTAAACATTTGGACATAGGATGCATTTATGTCAGTCCAAACAAAGCCCATACGCTGGTGCCCAGAAATATATAACAAGTCATTTAGTATCACAGAACAGCAGTTAATGCTGGGTGACTTTGATATGCTAATACATATTATAAACTGCAGAAAAATAATACATTAACATATGGCTAGCTATCATATTTCCTCAACTTATCATTGAGCCCACTAAGAATGACAAAAAAAAAAGAAAAAGAAATGGAACAATAAACACCTATGACCCTACCTCTCAACTGGGCTTCATTATCAGGAACAGTCTTCCTTTAGAATTTTAAAAATTACTTAGCTTCATATCAGGAGGGTTCAACACACATTCTTTATTAAGACATGTTCTTTATTTGTACCCCATAAGACATAAATATCTTCCAGGAAAGTATTGAT